>NC_081249.1:7137358-7307358 GCF_030490865.1 Poecile atricapillus | reverse complement strand
GAAAAACATAGAGTGGAAATTAAGTGAAATATGTGGATTTTTTTTTTTTTTGTATATGTAAGGAATGAATTTTATGGGGTATTCATGTCTTTTAAGAGTTTATTTTGAGCTATATAATTGAAAACTCAAAAAAAAAAAAGGATTATTATCAAATGAAGGGCTGCTGCCATTAGGTGTATTCTCATCATGAGTAAGCCATCACTCAGAAAAAGTTACATCTAGATCCAATCTACTAAGAAACTTGCCACCAAAACACATTTTTTAAATTTTTCTTAACAAGTAGTGACAATGGCTAAAGTTTCTCACCTTACTTCATAACTAAAGAATGCATCCTTTCTGTCATTGAAAGTCGAGATTGCTGGCCTTTGAGGGAGCTCTGACCACATGCTCTTTAACCATTAGAGGTTTTTTTTGTGGGCCTGTTTGAAAGTTTCGATATTTTTGGTATTTTTGTTGTTGGAGTTGTGTTATTTGCCTTATTCTTGCTAAACTGTTACATGACATTTTTGTTATAATTCATTGCAAATATGCCCACATTATATATAATTGGCATATGTGAAATAGATGCAGAGTTGCTGAAAGTAACAGAAATGTCAACAGCAATTGTGTAAAAAGGCAGCTACTACTGATTCACACTTCTAAAGAGAAACTGCATTTCCCAAATAGTTAGCCAAATAAAATTGTGGTTGTATCTAGAAATATTTTTAAATACAAATTTCATCTGTAGACTTTCCTTTTTCCAGCTGAAGTAGTGCAACATGGAACTTGATTAGAATTCTCTAAGAGTGAACCTACAGGTTGAATCCTGTTGTTACATTCTATTTTATTGAACAGTAAAATGATGAACAGCACCAGTAATGCTGGATAGAGCAATATTCCCTTATTTAATTTTGCAATTTAAAGTTAAGAACATTTTGGTTAATGGAAAGTGAAGATAGTGTTAAGGAGGTTATTATTTATTGGTGATTTATATGGCAATGGGGTTGTATTGTAAAGCACTGAGTTAGAAAAACTGACCTGTGAAGTTTCCTTAACTCTCAAGCACTGGAGAATTACCCTTGGTTCTAGTTGAATAATACATCTTGGCTGATAGAAACAAGGTACAAAGTGTGTCTAATTCACTTAGAACTCCCAGGTAGGGAAATTTGGGTAGGTTTTCAATGAAGAGTCTATCATGCCTTGGTAAATGAGAACATTACATATGAAAACAAAGGCATCTAGAATGAGTAATCTTAAATCCAGCCATATTCATATCCAACATCCATATTCATAATCCAACATATTCAACTTGTGGAGCTAATCATTGCCTTTAATTACCAGAAATCTTTTTGTAATGGTAGCCATTTCCCAGATGCTCTACTGAGGTATTTGCCTTGTAGTAATGAAAATTTGTAAAATTCCTATCAGTGATATGGTGATGTTTTATTACTAAAAAACAAGAATAAGAAAAAGAAAACCCTACTTGCTGGTTGTGTTATTTCATCATTTCTAAGCTAACTCATCTAGTAGACTGCAAATTCCTTGGTACAAAGACTTTATGTTACTTTATATTTGTAATCTGCCATTGAGACCAGTGGGACAATGTAGTCCATAAACAATAACAGAGTGCCAGTTAATTTCAGATTATAGGCTGCAAAAAAAATTCACTCTGTAATTTTGCTTTCTAGGCACAGTTATCTTAGATTTTATATGGTGACTATTATTAGAGCAGCAAAAAATTTCATATGATCTCATGCCAGCAGAATATCCACAATCAGTCTAAACTAAATTCCTGTGAGGACTTGCTGGATCTTTCATTTGTTAATGTAAGTGCTGTTGTTTTATTCTGACAAACTTAATCAAAATATAAATCCAATAACTAAAAACATATTATTTTACCTAAAATCTCACATAAAAGAGTAAATGCCTACTAGGATGCATCAGCAACACATATTATCTAGCATGGAGGCAATGCTGTCTTATCAGAAAATAAAGGCACATTGGTGTGATAGTAATTTAATCTACTTCTAGCACATATAAATATAAAAGATAGTGAAAGTCTGAAGATGAAGAGAATGATTGCTGCTGAAGCTCAGAATGCCAGGAATTCACTGCTGAAAGATAAACAGCAGCCTCTTACTCTTCAGGTGTGTCACATGAGGCTGCCTGCCAGAATGAAACCAGTGAAAAGTCATATTTTCAATTCTGTTTTCTAATTTTTATTACTGTTTCAAATACTACTCTCTTTAATTATGGCAACAGCTGTTGGCAGCACTGTACAATATGTATCTGCACAATATGTGTTCTCTCACACTTTGTTCTGCTGAGAGTGGGGCTTGGATTTATCGTTTATTTAAAGCCAAAGAAAGGATTTTATAGGCTGTTCAATAACTAGAATCCTTAAAAATTCACCTTACAAGGCACGAGGAAGCCCACAGTTGTAATGCAGCACACAATGTCAAGGGAAGTGTGGATTCCTCCTTCTCTTTCTCTCTTGTCTGTGATGGAGGGAAGTTTTTCAACAAAGAATAAGTGACAATCTCATTGCCATCTCATATTTTATAGCTTGCCCAAACATTAGTCAAACATCTGCTGTACAGTAATACTGTGATATGAACTGCAGTCAAGGAAGGATTGTCTCTACCAAAAAAGTTGATGTATTTATTGAAGAAACCCACAGAAGACGCAAATTTCAGTCTGATCCTGTCTGTTTTCTACCTTCATTGCTCCTTTTGTACATGAAAATATATATATTATTTATCTTTTTTTTAAATTTTATTTTTTTATAAAACACATCCTATGCGCTTCCAGGCCAAAAGGTGAAATGAAATGATAATAATGTAGGGTATGGACTCTGGGTAATAGTAAAGAATAGTCCTGTGTGCCTGTGAAATCCAGATCCCCTATTTCAGTGGTATCTGAAGAATGCCAAGTGACTTAAAGATAACATTTGGGCTTTGCTGGCCTGTGTGCCCTTGTCTGATGCCATTTAAGCATCATTTCCACTCCTCCCTGCTGACCCTCCTTTGTCCCTTCTGCCTCCCTGTCACCCTCTGTCTGGCTGCCAACAAACATGTCTAATGATGTGAAAAATGATCTGAAGTAGCTGTTTCCATCTGGATCTGTTCCGTGACGTGTCTCCCAGTGTGAGCACACACAGCTGTGCCACCATGGCCATGGCACTGATGGCAATGATTTTAGCTGGGTGAAGTCGATCTGTCACCACCCGGGACACCACGGCCTCAGCCCCTTTTCTCCTTAATCTCACCCCAGTAATTAACTCATCAGCTGCTGGCACAGGGTCTCCTGCCATTCCTGGGCAGCTTTTGATACCTGCAGAGGCTCTGCTGGGAATTGGGAAGCAGAAGGAAAAGCAGAATCAGGCTGCCCCTTTCAGGGAGTCCCTCATGCCGCAGTGGCAGAGAGATGCTGTTTGTCACTCTCCAAGCTTGGTTGCTGCACTGGAGCTGGCTCTGAACCTGCATTTCACCTCCCAGAAGCCCAGCTGCAGCAGGAGCCCTGGCTGATCTGTCAGTCTTGAGTCACTGCTGAGTCTGAGGTGACCCGAGAAAACTTCAGAACCCTTTTGGGGACTCGCTGGCAGCTGAATGGCAGCCTTGAAAGTTCTGTTAGCATATAAATGATAGTCTTAGGTGAGCAAAATGATCAATTGGTGTCAAAGTGTCTTTCAGGATATGTTCTCACTTCTTCCTGGTGAAAGCCAAGACTTGAAGGTGAAACTTGAGTCATGGAAGAAAAAGACAGGGCCAGAGAATACCCACAGGGACAGCTATTGGCTCACAGAAGGACATAAAATGTATTTTTTCCACCCTCTCAGTTTCCTCCAAGTAAATGAAAGTATAACCTGACCCTTTTATTCTGATAATCTTGGTAAAGGAATCAGGGTTGCCAAAAACCTCTGCTAAAACACCAAAGGAGAAGGAAACAAGTCATAACACATGTTTTGGATCAAACAGTAACATTCTGTTGCACACGTCTAAAACACAGTGGAGGGAACACAGTGTGGCTTTGGAGTGTGCCTGGGGACATGAATCACATATTAGCTCAATATTTGCCCAAAATGTATAAATCACCAGGATTCAGGCAGCTAAATTTTGTTTATAAGAGCTGCACAAGTAAATGTGCATACTGCTTGTTTGTCTTAGCTGTGCGTTTTGAGGCTTTACACCAAGTAATATTAAGTGATTTTTCCCCTTCTTTCTGAACAAGGAAATTGTGTAAATAACACAACAGGGAAAGAAATGATCCACCTCAGAGAGAGCAAAACATCAGCAGCATAACCAAGTTTGACATTCTCATGGATTTGATATGGCAACATTGACAAAAATAAGACACAAATATATTTCTGTTAAATTTAGCACTAGAAATTAAAAAAAAAAAAAAAAAGTGATTGGTGCCATGTAAAACTGCCTCAAGAAGAATTTGGTCAGTCTGGTGAAGATCATGTGCAGCTGTGTCAGTTGACTGCTGACTGAAAAGCAGAGTGTGGGGTGGGTCAGCAAGTTTTTGGCTTTGTGGTACTGGGAGAAGAAAGTGAGGATTTTCTGTCACCTGCCTGATGGCTCTCTGGGAACTTGTGACCTCTTGGGTCCAAACCTGAGAAAGGGGAGTTTTTCCAGCCATCTGAATTTATCAATCCCACCTGGCAGGTGGGTGATGGACAGAGGTTTTCTTCAACTCTTGTCTGAACAAATTGGTGCTCTGTGCTGGGTTTGGCAGCCCCAAGGCTGGCCAGGTGACACACCAAATCTCCAGTCTGTTTCTCCACCCCAATCCCAGTGCCTCCTGCCCAAGTGTCAAGACAGAAAAGAGCAGCAAGGACATGAGGGAGAAATGAGTGGAGTCACCAGAAAGCCTGGGAGATGTAAAGGCAACTGGAGATAACTGCAAGGTAAAATATTACAGGGACATGTACAGGACTGAGGGGACATGTGGGGATCTGAGGATGCTGCAAGGAGAGGGGTGTTGTTTAGGGTTAAAAAGGAAAGCTCTGGGACATTGAACTGCAGGAAATCAAGGTTCAGTAGTTCTGCTCCTCAGGGAACAGCTTGTCTTCAGAGCTTGACAGTATTGCATTGTGGTTAAATGTGTCTGGAAGGATCAGTTTATTGCTATCATGATCTATGAATCTCCTCCACATACTTATCTCAGGGGTTGTGGAGGGGTTCAGTAAGCAATGGCAGGCTATAAATGGGGGAGGAAGGATGTCAACCTTAACATCAGGGAGGAAGGAAAGCTAAAATAATAAATATTGATTTGGAGTATGTCTCTTATTATCTCTGAGTTAACAGGAAAATGTTATAATAATGTGATATTTATGTGAACCATAAATTATCCACGTGCAGCTCTTCTGCATTGGTGTTGCCTAATCAAGGAACCATCCTGGGGAGGGGCTGGCCATGCTGCTCATTCAACAGCTTGAGTTCACTGTTGTATTTCATTGTATTCCTGCAGGCTGTACATTTTTGTTAGTTTATAGCCATTTGTGGGATGCATGCCCTGGACTGAAGGAAATCACTTTTGCCAGGTGGTTTGAGTCAGTGAGAGGCTTGTCCTGAATTCAGTGATCCTTCGATCTGTTCCCTGCTTTATGGCCAAAGAGAGCTGAGTAAATCCTGATGACAACAGACATCTGACTGAGATAAAATCTTCCACGTGGGTTTTGATCACACACTGAAAGGGAGTTGAGAAACCAAGCCAAGCACTGGACATGCAAACTGAGTGCTGCATTAACCCACTGGCATGAGATGCTGTCTGAATAGGAGTTGTAATTTTTTGCATCTGAAATTTATTTGAACTTTAACAGGGAGTCTCCACTCTCCTGGACATGCAGCTTGGGACTGCATTTCTTCACCTTCAGACTGAGGTGCTAAAGTTTCAGGACCCAGGGATTACATGTGAAGGCACTTCATCGCTTCAAATTCATTAAAAAAAATCCGCTCAATTTTTGCTTAGAAAGTGTTCTTCATGTGTAACAACATGAAAAGGAAAGTAAGATTTGTTGTCCAAAAAACAATCCCCAAGGAAAACAAAAATAATAACGTGGCAACTCGTGGTTCCTTAACACGTAGATCAGATGGAGGAAATGTTAATGATGGTATGAATATCAAGTTTTCCCTGTGCCAAAGTCAAGGTGGAAAAGTCATCCAAAAAGCCAGTGCAGATGTTCACCATGTGGTCACATGTCCTTTTTTTTTGTGGTCTGGTGAACAGATCAATATATGCAACAAAGGCATTGACATCTCATTAATTCTGAAAGTACTGATATGGTGTCAGTGCCTTAGTTACATATATTGAAGAGGATACATTAAGGTTATTTGTGTCTCTTGGAGTGTTATTTTCTACTTTCAGAAAGACATGGTGGGTTTAGGGTGTATCTATACTGGTATTTGCTTATGTGTAAGCTTCTCAGTTACATTTTTGTCCAATTTCTATTTTGTAAAAAAGCTTTGCTTATATTCAAAAATTATAGTGCTATTCTGAGATGAGTTGGGTCTTCTTAAATCTGGGATATTTTCTGATTTTGGTAACCTCTCTGTCTTGCGTGCACATACACAAAGAAGGATTTTCTTTTACATTTTCCACTCTAAAATTCCAGCTTATTCAGCGTAGCTTGTGGGGCTCAGACCATCTCTTGGCTGTGTACAAAGTATGTGGAGGCTGAGAAAGTACATTCAGTTCCACCTGGGTTCTCTGAATTGTGCAGTCCTTGTGCAGTGGCAGTGTGTGACTCCTGCAGACCCTTTTACTGGTGCAAAATCAGATTGCATCATTAACTATAAAACAGAGGATGCCTTTTTTTTTGTATCTGTGACATTCCACTTGCACAATTTCTTCTCTCAGTTTATGAATCCTTGTATATTTTTTATTCTGTGTACTGCTCTGTGGAGTAGTGTGCAGATGAGTCTATATCATGGTGTAATTTGCATGTGCTGTGTTGCATGGACCAAAAAATGTGCTGTGTTCAAGGCTTTGAACTTGAAACACATTTGAAGGGTCTGATTTTGCATGATGTGTGAAAATCAGATCCCTGTAAAGTTCCACATGTTAGATGTCTAAAGAGGAGTTCATGCAGAATCAGTGGCCACTCACGAATCTTTCTCCTTACCAGATCTCCTCAGTTAGGAGGAGACGCCGTAAGAGACAAATGATGGGGTTTGTATAAGTTATTTTCTTTTATTAGAGCATTGCTGCTCTGAGTATTTGGGAAGGGTTGTTTCTTCTGATGCTCTTTGGTATTGGGACTCCAACACAAATAACCAGCTTCTGCCACCATCATGGTTTTCTTCTGAACATTGTTCTGTCTGACACTACACAGTTTTTCAAAGGAAATTCTTGTAAACCTTTGAAACACCAAAGTCTGATTGCTTTGAAATTTTAACAGTGTCAAATATTTCTTTGAAACTGGGGACAGTAAAATGAAAGCTGAACAGGCAACTCTACCCACACAAACAATTTATTTTTTTTTCATTTTCAAATGTTTCTGCTGCTGGTTGCTGTTGGAACTTTGAAAAGTCTTTCTAGTGCTTGAAGTGTGACACAAACAAGGGACTCTTCCATTTTTCTTTTTCAAAGATGAGGAAATTCCAAAATTATTGAAGGCAATAAAGAGGAAAATGAAAAGCAAAAACAGAACAATTTTGATGTTATTGATTTTACAGTATCAGTGTGAAAAGAAAACAGCAAAAAAGGAGAAGATCTCTCTGTGTATGTATCTTGAATTTGTCAGGTTTCACATTTGAAGGTGTTGGGTTTCTTTTTTTTTTGTGAAAGATCCTGATTTACAATAATAGCAATTTTTCTTTGAAATACAAATTTTAATTTTCAGATAGTTCTGAGAATAAGTCTGCCTTGTTTTATGAAAAAAGAATCCCTTCTAGATATGCAATGAAGTGGCTTTTGATGTCTAAAGAATTCTACATTTGGACAGTTAACTTAGAACTAACTAATAATATGTTCACTGATTATATGTCTTTGATTCCAACAATCCTCCTTCACTGAATTATGAGAGAAAATTAATTAAACCTTCTTGATAGAAAGAACTATTTTTGGCCTCTTCCTCTAAGTTGTCTTCTGCAAATTTGAATAAAGACTACTAATGTTACACACACTGAATTTCAAGGAAATTTCTTGCAATATGTAAAAGTAATCATGTGCAAATGTGTTTGCAGACTGGGATTGTATTCTCACCCAAATATATAATGCAGTTTCCAGGTGGTAGCTATCTGATATTATGTCTATTTTTGTTTTAACACAATGAATACACAGCAGCAGAGTAGTACTGCTCACTGCCTTTTCCTTCTAATATTGTTCATGGCAGAAATCCAATTTATACAGTGCAAATAATCATTATTTCCAATAGGTTGAGGATCTTTCCTGGCAAGAGCAGAACCAATGCCTTTTACTCCTACTTGTGTAATTCATGGTATTTCAGTGATGTGAGTTAGCATACAAAATCCATTACCCATAGAAGGATTTGGGGGGGGGGGGGGAGGGGGTTGGAAAAAGGGAAAAGAAAACAGGGAGCATTCCTAGTGCTGCTAGGCACAGGGAATTAAAGCAAATAGCAAAGCAGGTGGAAAAAGTACAACAAGGAAGTTTAATACCCTGAAGAAGTGCAGAGATCTTGTGGCCCTGGGGATGGTTTGGTGCCCCCACATCACACAGGGCAGGTGGCTGTTTTTAAGCCGTATTTTTACCAGGGGCTTTCCACAGTCCCCAGGCCCTTTCCTGGATCGCTTTGGATGCACAAAGAAAGGACTTCAGCAGCAAATCCCCTCTCACCTGGCTGTGGGGACTCAGTGCCAAGCACAGCTCCTGAGTTGCTGCCTCCAGCAGGATGCTAAAGCAGGAGCATGTTTTCATCGCCGACTTTGCGAATGGGAGTGACTCATGTGCCATCTGTTTTGTCCCTCCACCCCATCATATGGGCTCCCTGTTTGTGCTGGATAATGCATTTGCCATCTATTAAAGGGAGAGGAAACTTTGGAACAGCCAAAACAAACACGCCTGAGAAAGGCTGAAGTTTCTGAAAGGGTCTGGTTGGGAAGCCACTGCCACTCTGCAGTGAAATGTGGTTCTGGGGCAGGGACACTCCAGGTGACAGCCCACAAAAATCTGACAGTGAGCCAGGGATACCTCAGGGTGGGGCACAGAGGGGAGAAATGCATGAAAAGGAACAACTGAGAGGTTCAGAAAGGCTGAGGAGAAAGTCAGCACCTCTCTGAGTGGTGGGACTTGCTGCAGGATGCTGAAATCTTATCTGGTGCTTGAAAGGCGCTTGAATAATTGAATGGAAAAAAATTTCCATCAGGAGCACTAAAGCACAATGACAGCACCTCCGGCTCATTCTGCAGCGTAAACTCTGCGTGTTGTTGGCACCAAAACTGGGACTCTGAAAACACTAAGCCTTGTAACAGACTCGAAATACTGATGCCAGAATAAACTGGAGAACTGGATTACTGGTGCCTTGGCCATTCTTAAGCTGAAATGTTACCAGACTTTTTTGCCTCTGAGGTTGCAGTGTTTGGTTAAGGAGCCCACCAAGGCAGCAATAGCCCCGTCTGAGGAGAAGGACTGTGCTGAGGAGAAACCAGGACATGGCACACTTCACCCATTTCCTAAAACACTGTCTAACACAACCATAGTATGCTGCTGGCAGTGCTTGCAAACAGGACATTCATAGGTGGCATCACTGGAGGAAAAGTCAGTGAAAACCTGGGCTCTCCTGAAGTGTTACATCATGGCAGTAAGCAAGAAGTATAAGCAGGGCCAAGGAATGTTCTACAGCCCAAGGAGAAGCCTTTCCTCAACAAGCACCATCTTTCCCTTGATGCCTTTCAGTTACATGCTTGTACACCATCCCACCTAGGTTTAAGGATTTTATATTGGTACAGAAGTGCAAGACACAAGTGCTGTATAAGTGTGTTAAAAATAGATCTTGATTTTCCTGCTGTTTCAGGTCCTCCTCAGTGGGCAGTCTGACCCTGTCTCATCTGACACCCCACAAAGAGCTCACAGGTTTGGGGACAGTTTCAGCCTCCCAGCTCAAGCCTAGACATGAGCCAGGATATCACAGGATATGTCACAGCCTTGCTCCAACTGGTTTGTGTTTCTCCCTAATGAGTGAAAATGTTACCTAGCTAAATGAGTATGAGGAACAAACTGTACCTACCACCAGAAAAGCTCTCTTGAAAACAGTTTCCAAACATATGCATGAGGTAATGAGCCTGTTTCCCTGCCTATGTGTCACAGCACTCTGTGCTATTCTGGTTGTGTTTCTCAAGCTGGCATTGCTTTTTTAATGCTCTCTCTCCTGGTCTGCTCTGAGTCAGTCTCTGCACAGTCTCAGGCTGCTTTTGTGAGGAGCTGCTGGGCAGTCTGTGCCATCCCCAGCATGCTGCTGGATGGAGCCTGGTCTGCAGCTCTTCTGCTCCTTGGCTCTTCCCTCTCCCATCTCCAGCTCTGTCTTTTTTCAGGGTGATGTGAGTGTTGGCAGTGGGGAAAGGCGCAGGAACCGTCCCGGTGGTTCTTCCTCCTCTCCCTCGCCAGGAACAACAGCAGCAAACCCACAATGGTGTAATTCAGCACAAGTGCATTCAGAAATAGGTGTGAGGTGTTTAGAATGCTCAGCCTTTTGCTTATGAAATCTCTGAGAGCTTCTTGTGCATTACGTCAGTTTTCTCAACAGTTTGCAAGTTGTTTTTTCCCCCCTCTGGAAATATTTGTCACAGTAGATTATTTTACCTTGTGCTGCTTTATGTAAAATGCAGAATGGTAATGCTTTATTTGGCTAAACATGTGTAATTTGGGAAGACAGGTGAAGTGATGGATTAATCATCAGGCTTTTAACTCTGAGTCTTGTTAGCTGCAGTTTTAAATGTTGTTTATTTGAAATTACAGTGTGGGTATGATGTCTAAGTGGAAGCTCTTTACACATATAAAATAAAGCTGCTTTTGCTGTTGGTAATAAGTGAGAGGATTTATTTACAATCTGTCATTTTCCATCATACCTGGATGTTCAGATAGACTTATCACAAATAACTCAGTAGCAAAGCTACAGCTACTAAAGTGGCAGTAAAATTTTCCTTCTGCTTTCTATGAATACCTCTGAGCCTTGACCTACAGGATCTTTCCTACTTATTGAGGGAAGGTAATTTTACAGACAAAAAAATTACAGACATCTGGATAAGTGGCTATAAGTTGAATCCAATTCTGCTGCTCTATTTGAGTAGGGAAATTGCCCTTTATACAACTCGCAGCTGTCCCAAGTCACCTTCCTCACTATCTATTTATAGGTTTTTTTGCTCAAGACATCTCGACTTCAAAAGAAATCTTTCTTAGGAAAGCATGCAGTATTGTCTGGGAAGATAGGGGTCCTCCTCCTTTGAATTTGTGCTGTGCAAGCAAGAGGTGAATATTAGTTTTGTCAGAATGGCAATTGAAGCAGAAGAATGGAAAAATGTTCATCTGATGCTGAGCCAAGAACGGTATTTTAAAGGATTCTTTATCGAAACTCAAATGCTTTATTTAAACCAAAAAGAGATTTTTCATTTTGGGACTATTTAATCCTTTTAACCTTTTTCTGCTTTAGATTTTATTTAGATAAATAGTGTTCTTGCAGAGAAATTATTTGCTTTGTTGTCAGACAGAACATGTTGGTATTTCTGAGATGAAACATTGATTAAGCAGCATCCAAACACTGTGTTTTGGTGTAATATTCCCAGCTCTGTTTCACAATAAACTTTTTAGTTCCCAGGGATGTTTTGCTCATTTGAGGCTTGGGCTGGTTGCAGTCAGTCAAAGAAATGAGCGAAAAATCCTTCCTAAAAGAGAGACAAAAGAGTATTTTGAGAAGCAGATTCTTCTTGACCACTGCTGGAAGGAAGCGGTTGATTAAGCAGCTGATCCTCTTTAGTGATGCTGGATGATGCTCTTCTACATTCTACTCCCAGGAACTGGTATTTCTTATCTTTCAGATCTGAGGAGAGGCACAAAAGACCTGTGTTGCTAATTGGTACAGCAGCTGGCATACAGTAATTTGTTGCCACAGACACACACTTTGCATTTAAGGGTTCTAACGTTTCAATTTCATTTGTGGCTGCCCTGCCTAGAGGCAAAAGCTGTGATGTCTGTGTTCAAGCCCAGCCTGTTCATGACACTGGAGATATACCTTGGCTGCCAGAGTGTATTTTCCCATTCTTGGGAAACATAATTACCTGAACAAGAAAGGGAGGTGTGAGGAAATCATGCTGAGCCTCAAGGTGGCCTAGGGGTGTGGTGCTGGAGTAGCCTTGCCACCGCTAGCAGTGCACAGCTTGGCTTTGTGCTTCCATCCTAGCTGATGTCCACCTTAGCATGGCTTTGGCAGGAGGAGCTGTGGAAAACAACATTTTCAAGGGTGAAACAGGAGATGAGGACTTGCCAGCATTTATCATCTGACAATAAGTAAGTAAACAGGCTGCAGCCACGTCTAAGATTATCTCCTCTCTGCTTGGGACTGTGTTGTTTCAGCTGAGCTTAGGATAGAAGAGAAGGACTTGTGATTATTTTTATCTTCAGCTTTTACATTCGTAATTGTCTGTGTTCCAAGACACTCTGGTGCTTGTGGCTGGTCCAGGCTGATGCTGGGGTCCGAGGACTTTAGGGAGTTACACTGCTGTGAGGCCACAAGGACACTGTGCCACAATGTGAGATCATCACCTCCAAAGCAGCTCAGACACAACTTTTTCCAGAACATGAAGTTAGATCCTGTCGTCATTTGCCTTCCTGGCAAGAATTTCTTCTAAACTGCCTGTTACCTGCTTTCCTCCTTTTAAATCACTGTTCATAGCTGGCTGTGGATAGTTTGTACTTATACAGCTTTCCTCCACTGAATAACCCCATTTTATTTCAATTATTGGAGCACAATAAGAAAAAGAGCTGGGAGGAAAAAGAAACAGCTCTGAAATTATTATCTATTCATAGCATATTTTATTCCTGTTTGTTTCTTGCATCACAATCCTTCCTTCCTTCCTTCCTTCCTTCCTTCCTTCCTTCCTTCCTTCCTTCCTTCCTTCCTTCCTTCCTTCCTCCTTCCTTCTTCCTTCCTTCCTTCCTTCCTTCCTTCCTTCCTTCCTTCCTTCCTTCCTTCCTTCCTTCCTTCCTTCCTTCCTTCCTTCCTTCCTTCCTTCCTTCCTTCCTTCCTTCCTTCCTTCCTTCCTTCCTTCCTTCCTTCCTTCCTTCCTTCTCCTTCTTTCCTTCCTTCCTTTCCTTCCTTCCTTCCTTCCTTCCTTCCTTCCTTCCTTCCTTCCTTCCTTCTTCCTTCCTTCCTTCCTTCCTTCCTTCCTTCTTCCTTCCTTCCTTCCTTCCTTCCTTCCTTCCTTCCTTCCTTCTCTTCCTTCCTTCCTTCTTCCTTCCTTCCTTCCTTCCTTCCTTCCTTCCTTCCTTCCTTCCTTCCTTCCTTCCTTCCTTCCTTCCTTCCTTCCTCCTTCCTCCTTCCTTCCTTCTTCCTTCCTTCCTTCCTTCCTCCTTCCCCTCCCTCCCTCCCTCCCTCCCTCCCTCCCTCCCTCCCTCCCTCCCTCCCTCCCTCCCTCCCTCCCTCCCTCCCTCCTCCTCACTCCACCTTCCCTCCTTCCCTCCCTCCATTCCCTCCCTCCTTCCCTCCCTCCTTCTCTCCTTCCTTCCTTCCCTCCCATGTTAAATGAGGGTTTCCTGCATCCAGTGTCATCACAATTGTGAAATTCCACATGGAGCACTTTTCACTGAGCTGCATTCAATTATTTAGGTTCTGGTTCTGTCCCCACTGAATCCAAGAGCACTAACTTCAACACAAGGAGTAGCAGGCATACAGCTGGAAAGAGGAAAAAATGTGAATTAAAAGTCATTTAATCTCATTTAATCACATTTCCTCTTCTCCTTGACCAATATATTTAGAAAATAAACAAACTCTCTGAAAAGGAAAACTATTAAGTAAGTTTCAAAGTCAGTTCATGCCAGCTAATATTATCTATTTCAGGACTTCCTGCCCTGCTTATCTCCTTTTAATTAACCTATTTCTGACCTGGAGCCTGTGTTTGCCTGGCAGACACAGTCCCATTTCTGCAATTGCTCTTGGCTCAATAAAAGAGTCTGTAGTAGTGTTTGTGATCAACATTTCTGCTACGTTTCTCCTGTAGCAGAGCTAAGGGCAGCATGAGAGGGAGGCTGGGAAGCAGATGTGGAATAGGAGTAACACTGAGGGAAGACAAGGCTTTTTACTTGAAATGCTGCACGTTGAAGCAGTTGATAAAACAACGTGGTCAATCTGCTCCCTTTTTCTTCTTTCAATCCCTTTTCCTGCACTCAGATGTCTGAACACAATCCTGGAGCCAAGGGGAGCAAAATCAGCACAATTCCTATTCAATCTTATCTTCTAAAGTGCAGATTTAACATCCTCCTGTGCACAGTGACAAAAGGCCATTGAGGGTGATAATAAACTTGCTTCCCAAATGGAGTCCATCTCTTTACTTAAAATCTGAAAATAAACCTGATAAAATTCTCAGACTCTAGATAACACCTAGAGGTCTCAAATGTGTGTTATGCAGAAGGCAACAGCCCTGAAAATATGTAGTTTTGAGTGCCAAAGATTCTATCTGATGATTTTAGTAGCAATTTGATGCAGCCCTGGACAGCATAAAGAAAGACGTTAATTCCACTTACCCAACAAATCCTATCCTCCAAAAAGTACAGAGGTGCAGACTTGGGAGAAACTGAGTTTCAACAGCTCCTCTTGCAGAAAAGGGGAAGGAAGGAAGGAAGGAAGGAAGGAAGGAAGGAAGGAGAAGGAAGGAAGGAAGGAAGGAAGGAAGGAAGGAAGGAAGGAAGGAAGGAAGGAAGGAAGGAAGGAAGGAAGGAAGGAAGGAAGGAAGGAAGGAAGGAAGGAAGGCAGGCTGTGGCAGCTCAAAGCATTTTGCTGAGAAGGAGGCAATATCAAATCTCTCCCAAGTCCTGTCACCTTCTTAATGGACAGGATTTATTAATGTAAATCCACAACCAGAGCTACCTCACAATTTATGCAGGCACCTGCATACAAATGTCAGGCCTGCTTTACCTTGTGCATACTTAAACTCACTTGTTACAGTGAAAACAAGTCCATTTCACCTCTCTCATTGTGCAGAGAGAAAATTTTTGTTCTTCTCCAAGGGAGAAGTGCCCTTAGGAGCAGATAACTGCTTGAAGGTGTAGATGGCCTATAGAGGTGCTTGAAAATTGTTAGAGAAAGCTGTTAATGAAAATAATTTTCAAATGTACTTCCAGGGGGATGCAAACAACAAAGCAAGATGTGCACCTGCACCAGGGTGTCAGGACACCAACCCACAGCCTTGTCAGACCTGACAGAGCCTTGTCAGGATGTGGCTTTCATGACTGGGATGTCAATACTTTCTGAATTGCTTAGGCTTAGTTAGTTCCCCCTGAAACATTGCCTGGTTGGCAAATTCCACATTCCCTGCATTGTAGATGTCTCAGAACTGAAGTTTAGACTGGAAAGCTGTAATTCCTTCAGTCACACACAAATGAGGAAAAGAATTTATTTTCTCTAAAAGTCAGATCCTCCATGAAATGAACTTCCCAGGGCTTTTGGCAGCAAGAGGTATGTTTTTCTCCTAGTTGCATTCTTCACATATTGACTGTGCTTGCCATGAAATTACAAATACATTTAACATGCAATTGGCCAAATTCCTGTATCAATTTCTGATTTTCACCTTTGGAGAAGGATCTTACAATGCTTAGTGATTGAGCAATAAAATGATAGACGAAATTCAATGTCAATAGATGCAAAGTGATGCATATGGGGGGAAAAAACCACTCCAGAATGACAGGATGACAGTTTCTAAATTAGCTTCTGATGTTCAGGAAAGAGATTTGGGAGTCATTACTGACAAATCCCTGTGAAAATCAGTTCATTGCTCAGCGGTGGTCAAAAAGATTGTTAGGAATTGTTAGGGAAAGAATAGAGAACAACAGAAAAAATTAGTTATGCTACCACATAAATCATGATGTACCTTAATCCTGAATATTATGCAGTGAACTCATCACTGCAGCTTGGAATGGAGAGCTGAAAGTGCCCCAGAAAAAGGAAGAAACAGGCTCAGTGAATGGAGTGACTTTTGCGTGAGGAAAAGCAAAATATACTGGGTATTTTCAGCTTGGGGAAGAGATGAAGCCTGATAATGTCATGAATGGCAATGGGTAGTTGAGGAAAGAGATTAATTATCATTCCTGACAATGTAAGAATAAGGGCTGATGAAATCAGCTGGGCTTTTGAAAAGGGAGCACTTCACCACCCAGCATGTGGTGAAGTTGTGCAAGTCATGGCCACGGGATATTACGGAGACCAAAATAACAAATGGCTTCAAAAGCTGGTGGGGCGATTTGGCAGAGGATAGGGCCATCAGTTTCTGCTCAGAATTGTGTCCAGGATGAAGCCCCAGAAGTTCCTGTGTCACCAGAAGCTGTGAGAGAGGGAAGGTTGCTCAATGACTGCATTGCTTCTCGTGTGCTTCACCTGAGCATTCCTTTCTGACCACACTCAGGGCATGGAGCCAGGAGAAGCTTTGCTCTTTGGTGTGACAACTATGTTCATCTGTTATGCCTTTAAAATTCATGACTGACGTATTTATTTTTATTTTTATGCTTTTCCACATCTCCCATCACTGTCCCAAGTGGGACACCTAAATGTCTCCACGTGTTTGTCCCTTGCAGCTTTTCTAAATGACAGAGAAGCAGCCCAGTCCCCATTCACAAAGGATTGTTGAAGATTCTGCTGGGATGAGGGACTGACAGCTGCCTTCCTCCTCCTCACACTCTGTGAGAAAGGCCCATGCAGACCTTGCCATGCCAGCACTTCTCCCACCAGCCCTCCCAGGCCTTTCTGCCCCTGGGCTGCATCCAGTTCTTATGAGTAAGGCACAGGGAGAGAGGAAAACAAAACCCCTCAGTGCAGCAGAGCCCTCAAGTCCTTATTCAACACTGAAGCGAAACCTACGTGGTTTGGTCAAAATCCAGCAGTACATCTGTGGAAGAGGTGGGAGCTGGATCCAACTCTTTTCTGGCTTGGATAGTAACCTGTAATTAGACTTGTCAGACTGTAAGACACCTAATATATCCTTCTGCAATATTTTTTCTCTTGGTGTAACTTTTTCTTGTATCCAGTGTGCTGTAATTCTGGGTTTTTCTCTTTATAGCAGTTAGTTTCTCAGCATAGTCCCTGACCACAAATACTTTTGAGTGGAACATCTGGTTCTAATGTGTGCTCTAGAAATGTTACTTTCTGCAATATTCAATTTGTCTCCCAAACAATATTTTTCCTCTTGTGTTTGCCCAGAGAATCTTGTAAGCTGATCAATATCTGAAGCAGAAGAGGATCCCTTTGAGAACAAAGGCTCCAAAAGCCACATAAACAATTTCCCAGAACTTTAGGCAGTTGAGGAGAGGCAGTTTGCAGAGCAGCCATGCACATGGGAACCCTGCAGGGCTGCCTTCCTCATCTTTCTCCATCCTGCCTTTCCTCACTGCTCCCACCAGTTACCACAACTGCAGGAGCAATCCCAGCTTGTTTCCATGCTGCTGATCCTGTATCACTTTTTGGTTTTTAGTTCTCCTTCACTTCTAGCCAAACCCTTTCAAGTGTTCAGAGAAGGAAATACTGCTATTGCCTGGTTCCTTCTGTTGTTTCTCACTGTCATTACAGCTGCCTTTTCAGCTGCATTATGTGAGTAAACAAACCTTCACCTACATAGAGGGGGAGCACTGCCCTGCATTAAACAGGCTGTGGAGCCAGTAAAGTAGAGGCACAAGAGGAAGAAGGAATGTTTAATATACTTTCAGGCATGGGGAACATGAAAAGGCTGCTGAACTCCAGAGGAAACTCCAGTGCTCTTCTGGAATGTTTGCAATACAGATGATGTAAATAATATATAACTCCTGGAAAGAGTGTAGGAATATATTAAGTTTTATGTAGGGGAGCACTGCACGCATGTGGGAGATTCAGATGTGTCTGCAAATCACGGGCTGGGTGCCAAGCACTGTATGCCCACTGTAAACGAGGCTTGGGGACTGAATTACTTAAGTAATTAAAGTGGATTGTGACTCACATGCTGAAAGGGTAAATTGTGCACTGCCACAATCCACCAAGTTATTTAATTTTGGAAAACCAAAGCTCCTCAGTGACGGGGAGGAGGATTTATTATTACATTATTTTATCTCTGCAAGCCAAGCTGTAGGCAAACATGATCATGGTTTCTAAGAGTTTGCCTGGGCAGGGTTGTGTTGCTGGCCAGCCACCTCATCATTAACATAAGGCATGGAGGCATAGAGCATGATTCAAACATGTGAAAAAGTACAGCTTAACCATTTACAATCCTTTAGGGCTTTTGCTCTAGGTGAACAAAGTTAAGCATGCTTTGAGGAACCTGCTGCCCAGATGTGCTGCAGCTGTGCAAGGTGGAGCTTCCTCTGCTGAGGTGTTCCCTCCCAGCCCAGGGTGGGCACAGAAACACTGGATGGAGGAGCTGGGGGTTTCAGCCTTCGAGGAGCTGAGGCTGGAACCCCAGGAGCCTGACTCATAGACTCCTGTGTCCTGGAAAGCCATCATTTGGCTTTCTGGAACTGCAGACTTGCTTTTCCAACTCTGTGTTTTGGGGTGCACATTGGGTTCTGCCACCCTACCTCTTTGCACAGCTCCTTTCCCACACCCCACTTCTTCATCATTAAAAAACAGAAGTAGAAGAGAAGGTTCCAACTCAGGTCTTGCCTCCCATTCCAGTGGAAGGTGTTCCTGACCATGGCAGGGACCTTGGAACTACAATGACCTTTGATGTCCCTTCCAACCCAGGCCATCCAATGATTCTGTGATTCCCAATTCACCCTTTTCATCCTTTTCCTCCCTGCTATAAAACCAGAGAATATGCCCACTGTCCTTTTCAGTGCTGGAATCTGCAGCTCTTCTTTTCTCCCTTTGCTCATCCATCCATTTAATGCTTAGCATAACCATGAATGTTTGCCATATGGGCCTGTCTCTTGATATTTTAATCTGCCCTGAGTTTTGGGTCAGTAATAAGCAGTAGGAACAATTATAAAAACCAAATTTGTCACACTTGAAATAAAACAGAATTATTTATTTTATTCCTCTGAGGCTGTATTCCTAATATAGCTTTTTGGACACCTGAGCAAATGCTTACATTGAGATTTTGTTCTGACTCTGTTGAAGCGATGCCAATAGGACAGAGATTCCTGTTATGATCCAGTTATTAAAAGGTGCCTCTGCCCAAATCAAGGTGCAAATGAGACCATATGCTGAAGTCAATAGTAGAGATTTTATTTAACAGTAAATGTGAGGTAGAGAGAGAGAGAGAAAGAAATAGAAAAGGAGTCAAAGAGAGAGAGAGAGAGAAGGATTAAGCAGAAAGTCATCACCACCCCGTGGATCCTGTGGTGTTCCACTGGTCCTTTTCACCCTGGTGGGGGTCCCAGAGTCATTCTTGTGGGGTATCACTTTTATACAGTCCAGACTCTGGCTGTCCACAGGGCATAGGTGCTGTTCCCATAACTTGGGATGGCATGAGTGTAAGCAGTGGTTTTCTTTCCCACAGTTTGCCATGGTGGGAATTTTTGTATGGGTGCAATACCCAGGAGGTTACCCAGATTTGCCTCACCAGGCCTGGAATTAGTGCCCTCCTGTTGCAAATTCCTTTCTCCTCTGCTTATCTCAAGTTGTCTCTGTGGTGGCTTGTCTTATGACAAGACTCTTCTGTGGCCTTGACAGTGTTTTGAGACAGGAAACTGCATTCCTTAAGTCTTTATAACTCCCTCTGTAATCATTTGCATGTTGTTCATGCCATCCAGCACACGGTAAATATGATAAAACAGAGGAAAATTATTTGTGTTGCTGGAGGTCAAAAGAAATTTCAATGATTTTACAAAACATGTCTGGGAAAACAGCTGGCTGAGATATTTGCTCCAGAGACACCTTGGTCACTTTGCATAGGAACCAGCAGCCTCTTTGAAACCTCCCCAGAAATATCTCAGCTTGAAGCCTGGGCTTTGGTGGCTGCAGCACAGGCATTGCAACTGCTGTGGAGCAAAAGTGCTGCTGTGTGCTTCCCCAGCAGCTCCAGGAGCTCGGTGGCTGGGGAAGACCCTCTATTGTGATGGAGAAAAATAAGGGGAACTGGCTGAGAGAGCTCTTAAGGAGCAAGGATGCCACATTTTGGTGTTTTCTGAAGCTGTATGACCTTTGATGTCAATAATTCAACAGACAGGTACAAAACAGGCACTGACTTCATCTGCGGCTTTTCCAGGTGATCACAACCCTGGGTCAGCCCCTTAGTGCTGCTGGGTGGTGCTAAGGGGGTCTCCCCTGGGGTTCCTGCACAGCAGAGGAACACCAGGAGGGGTGGGCTGCTGCCAGCACCTGCCCAGGAAATGCTTTTCACAAGTCAGAGGGATCAGGTTAGAAACTGAAGAAATTTAATCACTGTCTTTAGTAAGAAGTGTTTCCACAGATGTCCTCATTTATTAAAACTATTCTTTGATCTGAAAAGAAAAAAAATCTCATTTTATAGGAATAGTGATTTCTGGAAAAGGTATTTTGAACTCATTTAGGCATAGCCAGCAAATTTTAATTATAGATGAACACTTTAGCACTTCTTTAGTCGTATTTTACTCCTCTGGAAACGTGGCAGGTCTGAGTCAGCAGGATGCAGAGCTGACTCCAGCCCAGGGAGGAGGCTGGGCAGAGCAGGCTCAGCAGCCTCCAGATGTTGTGCACTCTTTTCTTTTGAGTGGTCTTTTCCAGCTCGCTTAGAGAACCAGGAGATATGCAGATGAAGAGTATTCTTTCTTTAAGGGAGACTCTAGATGACAAAAATGACTAGGAAGAGTACAGTTTCTGCAGGTCTGACTCAACAGCATCTGCTTCACTGAAAGCACTGAGAGATTATTGGAATAAGGCAGGTGTCCAGGTTTTATTGAGAAAAATATTTTAAGCTGTTTTCATGAGGAGGACTGTCTGGAACAGCAAAGTTGGCTTATTTTGAGGGAAATGGAACAAATCAAAACAAACACAAAAATGGAAGGAAGTGGGATTTTGACAAAAACTTTTAACTCTCCTTTTTTGGAGCAGATTAGAAGGTTAGTGTTTTGGACACTTACCTAACACATTGACATTTTGGAAGGAAAGGAAGTGAAAGAAAGAAGGAAACCTTCATTGTGGATACAGAAACAGGATTCTATTATGCTTTGGAGTGGTGGAAGTGACTTTGTCTCTTCCAGATCCTCTCCAATATGAAATGAATGCTACATCCACATCCTCTTAAAAGAGGTGCATCTATTTTTGACACAAGTTCAGTTATTTTACCTGTCATTCTGATTTATGTTTCTTAGAAAACATAAAGCTGCAGTTGGAAGAGAAAAGCCATATGGCAGACCAAACAATTGCCAAACAAACACATACAACATAGGTGCCAAACAGCTTTTATACAAACAAAAAGAGCAGAAAAACAGCCTTGTCCCCCTTTGATGTATCTACATGCTTCTATGAAAGAATATGTACCTGGCTTTTAACCTCCCTTCAGTCCTTCTGGAAAGACTGTCTCTTTTACCACCTGTGCTCAAGGTATTTCCTAATGCGGTCAGGTTTTAATAAGATCTCAATCTACAGAAATAAATATGACTAACCCTGTGAATAACTCTGGAACTGGCATTAATTTTAAGCGTTAATCACTTATTTGGTGTAGCTGAAATACTTTGGGATGGAAAGCAGCTGGCTGGGCAGGGACTGTTATGGCTCAGAAATGTCCCTTTGCAAAGTTCATCAGGACTGAAACCCCACGTCTTGCTCGTGCAGCACCTGCTGGTTCCTCAGCCCTGAGAGAAAAACCTCTGGAGCAACCCTTGCTCAGGCAAGCAGGACCTCGCTCATTTGGGGTCTGCTGGGTGGTGGATGTGAGGAGGCTCCTCAGGACCTTGCAATTACAGTAAATGTCACTTATTTAGGGTACTAACTGTCATATAATTTTAAAAGCCCTAGAGCACCACCTCTGTGTCTTTTTGAAAGAGTAGATAAGGAGAGAAATAAAATTCTCTAGGTTTCATCAGAGGGGGAGAGGCTCGTTTTGTCTATTTTGGAATAATTTGACCTAGTGCAGACTGCTGCACTGCACAGCAGGCACAGCTGGAGCACGGTGTGGGAACATGGATCACTCCTGCACTCACACTCACACTCACACTCACACTCACACTCACACTCTCACTCACACTCACACTCACACACACACTCATACTCACACTCACACTCACACTCACACTCACACACTGCTGGGCACTACAGGCAGCACAGGAGCAGCTGAAATGGGACTGCCAGCTCCTTAGGGCAGTGGTGGCTGGATGAGAACAAAAGGACAGCCAGGACTGGGAAGAGAGGAGCAGAACTGGTGTCAAGAGCAGGGGCGACAGCAAAGCCAGGGCTTGAGGGAACAGACTGGAGGAAGGATGGAACAGTGGGGAAATAAAAGGGACCAGGGACTGAGAGCAGCCAGGGGGGTGTCTGGGGCTGCCTCTTGTCATTCCTAAATTCCTCTGCTCCCATACGTCCCCATGCCAGAGGAAGTCTGTGAATGGCTTATCAAAGTGTTTTTTAGTCCTCTCCGGAACACATGAAAGTTGAAGCAACCAATATTTGCTGTCTCTGCAGGCCACCCCTGGAGGCAGAGCTCTGTCCTGAGGATGGCTCTGGGTGCTCCACACTCAGTGTTTGTTGAACCAACTCCCCGTGCTGGGATTGATGTATATACAAAATACATCAGTCACAAGATGTTGGCATGTTTCTTGCTCCCCATCCTGTCTTTTCCCCTCACAAACATGCAGGATGCTCAATCTGCACGGACAGATTTCCCCAGGCCTGGGAAGATGAGTACCTGGACTCAGCTGCTGGTCCTGTCACAGGACCAGTCAGCCCCCCTGTCTGCCAGAGCACCTGGCCAAGTACCAGAGCACCAGGCTCAGCGTGGCTGTGCACATCTTCACTGGTGTCTCATCAACATCTGCCACAAAAAGGGACAGAGATGGGTTATCTCTATGTTCATCCATGATAAAATTAGTAATTTAATGAGAATTTAGCATGGATGCGGTAGGTCTCATTCCACACAGGAGAACTTGGTTTAATTGATTGTGTTAATCACATCCTCCCCTACTCATCTTAATCCCTACATTTAATTTTATTTGGGTTGCGCTGTTCCCTTGAGGAGCTGTGCTTGATCCGAGCACGGTCAGACTCAGTTAAGTTTCTTGACAGGCCAAGAGGAGTGGAAGGATTCACTGAGGATACAGCTCAATCCAAAGCAGAAAGGACAGGAGGGAGAAAAATGAAAGGAATTTCAGTTACAAAATTCAAAGTGTAAGGTGCTAGCTGTCACCTAATGAGGCTATCATTCTTAAAAATTACTAAACAGATATGACTGCTTTAAGAAAGAAAACAGACAGGAGCAAGCTCTTCCTCACTACCTGCTCCCACACTGATGTGTTTTCTTCTCCCAGGGAGGGGGAGTCCTCGCCCATTTAGCTAAACGAGGGCAGCCAGGGTTCAGTGCTGCTCCTGGAGCACGCTCTGTGGCAGAATCATGAATTTAACCATACTAAGGTGCACTAAGGTGTAAACCCTGTGTACTCACAGGTGGTGTTTGAGCCCAGCCCTTGGCCCAGTTTGTTTTCCCAGTACTGACAGAGCTCATGAGTCTCCAATCTGCAGACAGTGGCCTCCTGTTCTGTGATGTCTCCGTGCTTAAGGATGCAGTAAGGAGAGGCTGCTCTGTGGGAATTTCAGCTCCATCTTTGAAATTCATCACTATTGCAACTTCAATTCAGATTCTTCATGTTACTTTAACGTAGGTTTTTGTGATCTAATTTCCCTTAGCCTCAATTAGGGGTTGAGGACATTAGCCCAGCAAAATCCTGGGGGAACAAAAAAACCCCGCCTAGTTCTTTTCTTCATCACTTTTTGTAAGTGAAGTAGTTAGCAGGGATTTAGAGTAGGTAATTTTAGCCCTGACAATAAATCGGCAATCATTTGTGATGAGGCAAATAGACATTCAAGCTGGGCAGAGAACAGCTGAAGTAGAACCTCAAGAGATTATGAAAGAAACCTGCTGATGTGCAGGTTTCTGACTTTCTGGTGTCAGCATTAAGCGACACTATTCAGGTTAAACAAACCTTTTTTTCTGTATGAATAAAGCTTTTTTGCACTTGGTGAGCAAGGCATGAGTGTTTGAGGAGATGAATACAAAGCCATGTGGCTCATCAGCGTGCTCAAATATTAGCCTCCCCAGCACCCCAGGTTGAACTGATTGCAGGAATGAGTCAATTTATAGTGCAGTTATAAAAGCACAAAATGCAGAGTATATAGACTAGGCACACATTATTGTCACAGATAAACAGGGGGTAAAAAGTGCAGCCAAAGGAAATGCTAATTACAGCCATGCCCTGGGATCTGGAATCCAAACAAGGGTGGTCACAGGTGCACGTAGAAGTGTGGTCACAAGAGGCCCAGCAGTGTCTTGGGAGGTCAGACAACAGAGCAAGGAAGACTTAAGAAAATGTAAAATTTTTGAGATTTTTATATCCACATAAATCCCCTGGAAACCCCCTTTCAGGACCTTCTAGAGCAGTCCTGTTTGATTTCTTGCCACCAAACCCCAGGAACAGCCCAGAGATAAACAGACTCTGACACTGCCCACCAGCCTGGCCTCTCTGCTGTCCCTGCCAGGCTCCCTCTCCCATGGAGGGGGGATGCTCCAGCCCAGCTGTCCCTGGACTCACCAGCTGAGCAGGTTTACTGCAGGTACCCTGGGCTCTCATCCCACAGAGAATTCCCCTTGGGAAGCCACGGTAGAGCTACATTTTCTCTCTTCAATGGTACTTGATGCTGAGAGCCAATGTAGTCTGCAACAGATTTTGTACTCTACAACAGATTTGGGAAACTCAACAATTTTAAACTTTAGCAAGGTTGCCTTTGTTGATGATGCATTTTCCCTTGTTCTCTCCAGGCAAGTCTATTAATGCACTGATAACACTTAATCCTTGACCTGTTCGTAGACAGATAAAGAGGCTGGTACCAGATCTAGTCTCTCTAGCATAAATTACAGCACAATACAAGAAATTCCTAAGGACCTGAGAAGTTCATATAATCCCAGTGGAATTAACAAATATGCTTCAAGATATTCCTTGTATTGTAGAAGATTAATTTGTTTTTATTAATATGTTGCATCTTTGAATGTTGTAATCTCATCCTAGCTCCAGGAAATTGCTGTGATCCCTGCTCCAAAGCTCTTAAAATATTATATTAGTCACAAATCTATTGCTGAGATTAAAGAAGTTAGAGAGTAAAGGGCACAGCATGAGTGTGGTGAAGAGGAAGTTTACAGCAACAAGATTGCCTGTTTTCCCAGGGGAATCACAATTGCATAATGAGATTTAGGATGTTTTGTTTTTTTTTTCTCCTGCTAACACTAGATTAGAAGACACCCCCGTGCTGGCATGTAATGTGTGAACTTCAAGGGGAAAGTGTTTTGAGTAAGGAAAGAGTGACAAGAGTTTTCCAAGAGAAGTGCCCATCCCATGAGCACCATAGGCACTTTTTTTTGAAGGAGACATTTACACATTTCATCTATTTTAGGCAACACTTGAGCACTTGCCAGCTTCTAACAGGCTGCCCAGGGAAGTGGCTGAAGCATCATCCCCGGAGGTATTAAAAAATAAAAGTGAAGATGTGGTGTTTAGGGACATGGTTTAGGGATGGACTTGGCAATTCTGGGTTATTGGTTGGGTTGATGATCTTAGAGGGGTTTTCCAGCCTAAATGATTCTCTAGGCTGTGGATTGAAATAAGAGACAAACAGCAGTGTTCCTCAGCGTGGCACCTCACCCTCTATCACCCTGAAACTAAAGCTTTCTGATTGTTTAGAACATTGTTTATTTTCCTTTTTGATTGTTGAGAATATTGTTATTTTCCTTTGTTCCTTTTTCTTTTTTCTTTTTCTTTTTTAAAGGAGAAAGGGTGAGATGTCACCCTGAAAACTAAAGCCTTCTGATAATGTTTTCATAGTTTTAGTTACTTTCCCATGAAAGTTCTATAAACATGAGTTGTTTATCACATTCCTTCTAATAAATGTCTTTTAATGGACGTTTAGCATGGCCAGTGTGCTTGTGAAGGTGGAAACTTAATTATCCAATCCCTGGTCATTGTTGAGAATCTATAAATACTGGAGTCAGAAAATAAAGGGAGGTTCTTTCCTGTTCTAACACTGAGAAGCATTAGTGTGAATAATTTTGTGTCCTTTAGTGACAACCCTCCACTGCTCCTGCAGACTCCCTGGGACAGCAATCCTTGCTGCCTTCCCACCCTGAGGCCACACTCATCATCAGCCCTGGAACTATCAGGAAACAGGAAAAGGAAACTTTAACCCAAAGCCATTCATCTCTGGCAGTGGTGCAGCTTCTTGCTCTGGGCTGTACCTGTCCTGACTACACACTCTTCCTGCAAAAGACTGGATGAGGAATTATTCATAATTTTAAGTGCTTTGGTTACAGGTTTCCTCAGCACCTCCCTTTTGTGCAGTGAATTTTGGTTACTGCTCAGAGCTGACCTACAGTTCATGCCTGTGTTGTGAAGAGCTCTAGAAATGGTCACGGCTCTCCATTCATGGCCTTTACAAAAACTCAAAACACTGCTTTGCTGAATGGTTTTGGAAATAATGGGGTTAGGGTGAGGAGGAGCAGGAAAGGCAGGCTATTGCTAGAGGTCTGTTTGGCCAACCAAAAGGAGGATGTTTTGGGAGAGTCAGAAGAAAATAGTTATTAAAACAGACACGTTTTTCTGGATCTCCTCTCTGAGTTTTTGGCTTCTGAAAAGAAGTCTGCTAATTACATGAAAAAATGAAAGAAGAGAAGGAAGTTCTGACTAATCTTAGTGTTGATTGTGGATATGTTGGCCATCTGTAATAAACACCTTGTCTCCTTCCCACCCTGCCTCCCTTATTCCCCCCTTTTTCCCTTCCCTCCATCCTGAGCACTGATATACCCACAGTTTTTGTAACTGTGCAAATTCTTGTCCAGCAACAGTTTCAAACAAACCCAACCAGATCACACATTAATGGTAAAACATTGGCCTCTGAATTCCAGCTGAGCTGATTAAAAGAAAATAACTTACAAAGTACTTTAAAAACATTAGCAGATTCAGCCTAGACAACAACACAATAAACAGCATTTTTTATTTATTTAGTCCCTTTCTTTTTCAATGATTTTTCCATTGAAATGGCTGCTAATTTCAAGCAGGAAATTCACCAGTTTTGTCAGTATAATTTGCATCAATTAGTAACCCAGAAATGGGTGCAATTCTATTTTGATAATACAAAAAAGCAGTAGCCTAAGGGTCTCTCTAAAGAGTGACTAACACACAGCCATAACATACTGCTGAGAATACCTCATAGGTGATACATCTGCATGGGGCACAGAGTGCTCCTTCTCCCTGAGGAGAATGGTAAAAAGATATCTCAATGAGTAAAATAATTTTGGGGGTTGGAGAGAGCAAATGTTTCATTGGTTATTTCAATAGAAACCAAAGAGGCATTTAAATACGGGGATATTCTTATCTAAAATGTAAAAGGGAGGACAACAAGAAGAAAAATAACAATCAAGTATAAGCAAACATTACAATTATCAATTTTTCTGCCTAACATTTCCTCAGTTACAAATGAAGATGTTATTCCGATAAAGACACAGTAGCATCTATTCAAAGTAAATTTCAGGACTGTAAGAGGCACTGTTTGTAGCTCATGGGAGGAAAGAAAGCAGTGTGCATCTCCTCATTCCTTGGGAACGTTTTGCCCTTCTCTTGGTTATTTGCCATGTGGAGAAGGAACCAGCAGTTTTCTGCTACAGACATAAAATTGCAATTTCAGTTCTGATTTGTATTACCTGGAAATCAAACTGGAGCCTCCAAAGGGCAGGATGGCCTCCATGGCAGCGCTCTGGAGTCTCAGTGGCTACAGCGTGTCTGTCTATATGGAAAATATTCTTTAAAACATGCTTGCTATGAGGAGTAAATGGCAACATGGGCTGTCTGCCAATAACCTCAAATCTGTAGTGAGAAATAATTCAGTCTGCTTGCAAGCTGAGTTCTGGTCTTCCTCTCCTGTATAGACCGTCGATTGCACTCTGATTTACTAAGAGTAGGTATAGAACATATTTTATTAAGGCAACATTTTCCACTCTAATCAAGGTTCTTAAGGTAAAACACCAACATTTTACTCACTGTCTCCCCAGCACCTTTCAGGCTCACTTCTAAACTTAATACACTGTGCTGAGTAAGTCTTCACCACTGATGGTAGCTTTTGGCATCATTCATTGTTAGATTTAGCTGCTGCTCTCCATATTTCATCAAGTACCTTGAAATAAATTCATTGCCAGAAGGCTGGTGTGTGTCTTCGATGCATTTTTCCAGCTTATCTAAATTGTTGAAACAGCTGAGCAGCAAGCACTTAAAAATGGAAGTCCACAAGCATTAAGCTGAGTTTCAGCTGTCTGGTAGGTGAAGATTCAAGTGACATTTGCCACTACCCCCATAACAGAGATGACAGAACAGCTCCTCAAGAAAGTCCTCACTGCTTTCACCAAAACCAAACATGAAACTAACAAAGCCAGGCATGGGAGTGGTTTCATAACCTATTGTAACTATGCCATTCATGAGTTTACAAACCTGTACTCTGAAATACATTTGAGTGTTGGTTCTGACTGTGAGTGGAGCAGAGTCTAGGAGGCTGCAACTTTGAGATGCATTGAATGGTGATGTGGCATCATGGTGTGATGGAAAGATGAGCCTCAAAGGAGCTGTAGAATCGCTCAACTCCAAATTTAGTGTGGGAAATGAATGAATGTCCAACCTATGCACACACTAAAGGTTTGCATTGCTAAAGATTCAGTGCTGGCATGCCACATGTCCTTGGACTCAGCAATGAAGCCTGGCATCAGAACTCGGTCAGTCAAATCAGTAACTTGTTCTCCACTCTCCTCCTGTTAGTTCCCACTGTCACCTGTGTCTCTAATCACATCCTCTGTTTGTACAGCACATGGCAATGGTTTTATGTGTTAGTACAAAATGCAGCTTTCAGGTGTAGGGACTGGGCATGAAATGAGTGGTTAAGCTGACTTGACCATGGGCTGCTTCTGAAATCAATGGCCTCACTCCCCCTTGTCCACAGAAACCTCTGGCTCCAGCTGCTTCCTCAGCACGGGCACTGCTGTGTGTTCAATCCCTCGATGTGTTGGCTCAGGAACCTCAGCAACAAAAGCCCAGACTGCAGAGCAGCTCAGCCTGGGCTGGCTGCTCACAGGGTCAGAGCAGTGCTGCTTGTGAGGAAAGGGGGGAAGAAGTGTTGCTGGGGAGAGTGAGGGTAAGCACACCCTTTTTTGGCAGGAGAGATGTTTCATCACAGTGGGTTTAGGATTAAATGTCACCCTGCTGGGGTGCAGAGAGCATCTCATTCACAGAAAGTGGATGGGATGCTTGCAGGGAAAATTACTAACCCAGTTGTTATTCCCTATGTTTATGGTCAGGAAAGGTTGGAGTTCACTGGCCACACCAAGAGAGATGCCAGGATACCAGGGGATATCCACATTCCTAAGGGCAGGTTGTAAGATCTGCACAGTTTCCATGGTAAAAGTGCATCTGTTGATTAAAGATTGACTTTATCAGCTGCAGGTAACACTGTTTGATGTCTGCATCTGTACAGTGTGCAAAGAGAGAAGGGGTCTGTGGGAATGGGAGCATCCCCCCAGGGCAGCATCCCTGTTCTGGGCCTAAGGAGCTGGAAAGTAATGAAGGTGTTTGAGTTCAATATTAACTGCTCAGGCTTTCCAGGCTCTGACTGTGGCTCTTGGAGCTGAGACAGGCCCCAACAGCACTTCAGCTGGATGAAATAAAGAGAGCAGCAACTGGAGCCCAGCCAGCATGCAGTTAGCTGAGAGAGAGAGCACTTCCTTTTCATTTTTATAAATTTGTTCCAAGACTGTTTTATTAAGCTTGTTCTTTCTTTGCAGAACACTGGTCTGGTTTTCAAAAGAGTTTCAGGCTGAATGGCAAACCCTTCCACTTGTGAGGAAATGCTGATCCCAAATTCCTGCCTGCTCCTGTGAAGTCTAGCAGCTAGAGGTGGGGCTGGGGTGCTGAGGAGATGGGGGGATGTCTCCTTTGAGAGGCACAGGGACCAGCTCATCCCCTGGAGACAAGGTCCAGCCAGCACCCCCTGTGATTTGGTGGGGCACAGGGTGGGCTTTACACAGGCTTCTCCTCAAATATGTAACAGCTGGGAGCAAGGCAGGATGTGTAGTAAAAGCCAAGCAGACTTAGACCTGCAGTTCTATAGCAGCAGTATTGCTGCAGAGGTTGAGATCCCTGAAATTAAAAAAGGAAGTTAAAAACCCAGTTGTGGAAATAGCCTTTCTCAGGTGCTCCTGTGGCTGGTGTGGGCTGCAGAAACACTTCCCTGGCACACCTGAATTTGGGGAATACCCGGGAGGTTTTGGGTCATCCGTCAGCATGGAGAGAAACCGTGGGGCTGGAGAGCACCTGCAGCCTCCCAACAGCCAGGCTGAGGGAAGCAGGAATATCCTGGTGGAATAGCAGCAGCTGTTCCTAGAGTGTGCTGCACAGAAAATAAAGCTGCTGTGATGAGAAAGAGGCCAGAATGAGGATCCAAACCAGTATTGGTATCAAGGTGCCAGAGTCTGAAAAAAGAAGAGTTTGGACAAAAATGTCAGAGCTCCAACTGGAGGGATATTCAAAGGAGGACTAACAAGGCATTCCTGTGTGCTGGATCCAGCAAGCAAGTGAAGCTTTGATTTTAGGCATATAACAAGGGAAAAGCATAACTGTAGAGAATGAGTTGTAGGCATACACTGAAAATATGAAGAATATTTTCTTAGGGTCTTCCCTCTGAGGCCAGGAGAAGCACTGTCAGCATGGGGCTGTGGTGCTGCTGATGGGAGCGTGGGTCTCTCTGTATCCACCATAACCAGGAGGTTGATCCTTCAAGCTGCTCTTCTCCCAGTCACGGGCATCACAGCCTTGACATCCAAGAGAAATGCATAGCAGGTCCAGGATCAAGCATAAGAAAAGCAGGGATAAGGATTTCTGGGAGCCTCTCTGTGAGGCACAGAACATTTATGTTTGTTAACAAGAGGCTGTTGAAATCTGCATTTTGTTCATGGGCAAAATACCCAATCTGATGGAGAGTGCTTACCCAAGGATATGGAGTGTGGTACAAGTGAGGAAACTTAAATTGTATTGATGCAACTTGAATCAATTTGTATTTGATCTGGTCAACAAGCCCAAAGCTTGTATAGGTATTTGTATTTCAGAGGGATAATGGATTATTCAGGCTTAGGTCAAATGAGGAAGGAATTGACTTCAGCTAAGATCAGACAGATGCTCACATTTGGGCTGGACTTGTTTGTGGAACTGCTGCCTCTGTGTGCTCCCAGGACTGAGTGTGGGTGCTGAGTTAATTCCTGCACCTCAGCTGTGACCTGGAGCTCAGGACAAACCTTGTAACAGGTGTGGAAGCTTATTTTTCCTCTCAGACCAAATCAGTGTGAACTACTCTTAACCCAGTTGAAAATACCTCCTTGGAAAGAAGTTTCAAAACATCTTATATTTTCCTTTGCTTGATTGCATCAGCTTAAAATTCCCCTTTCAATCAAACTGGTGGGAATTTGTCTGTAGTCTGCTCTTGAAGCAATGTAGTCCTTGAAAATTAAACTGGCCTCAGACTGCAGAGAAATGAACAGGAGAGGAAAAAAGCTTTATCCTAGAAAGGAATCTTAACAGTGACTCTGATCTTCAAATTTAAGCTAATACAGTGCCACTGATATCAAAGCAGACATTCTTCCTTTACACAGAAATAAATTTGATCAGTGGTTTGGTTGTTAAGTCAGTATTATTCAACTAGATGTAAGATTTTTATAACATTACCAGTTTATTAATAGTCAGAACACGAAACTTTACATTAGTGTCAGGGATGTGGGGGAGAAGCAGAATGAAGAATGGAAAAAGATGATATTATTTGCCCAGGGCAGACAATTAAAGAGCAATCTACTTTAACAGTGTCACCTTTATATAATTTCTCCTGTCTACCATTGCCACAGTTTTCCACACCTCAGGGGAAGAGCTGGCATTCTTAGCAGAGCTCGTAAATGGGTTCTTGTTTCTGTGAAATACTCTTATTAATATATTTTTTTTATTTTTTATTTTTTCTTCTTTGAGAAAAACAACCAGAGAAACCACCCCCAGACTTTGTAAACCTGCACAGTGAAGTTAGTCCTGTTGCTGGCACTGGAGAGCTGAATGTTGGGACACAGACACAGCCTCTATGCGCTTGGGCAGGAGAGTGGGCATTTTTCCAAATAAAAACACTTTGATTTTTCATACATCTTAATGTATTACATGGGTTTCCTTAAAGATACCATCAGCTTCTCTTTCCCACTTATTTATTCAGCAAATGTTTCTGCATCTGAGAGGAAAAGAACTTTTAATTCTTAGGAATCTGTGCTCTCTAAGTTAACATCTGTTACTATATTCTTTTACATTTAAAAAGCCTTAGCTTCTCACAGTTGTTTGTACAAACACTTCCTATAAAGACATGTCTGAAATGAAATATATGCTTTTGGGAGTGCAATTTCTTCTGTCTTTCAGTGTTAGCCTCTGGTTTCTGATATTCAAACTAAGCTGTGCCAAGGGAAATATAGGCTGGAAATTTGGAAAAATTTTTTACAGAAAGGGTTATAAAGTACTGGAATGGTCTGCCCAGAGGGGTGGTGGAGTCACCATCCCTGGATGTGTTTAAAAAAAGACTGGATGTGGCACTGGGTGCCATGATCTAGTTGGGGTGTTGGGGCTGGGATGGACTCGATGATCTTGATGGTCTCCTCCAATCCAGTGATTCTGTGATTTTGTGATTTACCATGACTGTGCTCTCCTGCCAGCCTTGCTGGACTTTGTAGAGTGACAAGATTCCCTCATGTTATTAACATCCTGCCACCACTGTGCTGACAGTGAGGGGTATATTTCATGGACATTTTGGCCTTTACTTCTGTTATCACATAAATTAAAGGATCCATGTTATGGAAAATATTTGAAATAGTAACCCTTGTAACTGGGGATAAGAATTCAAGTGCAACAATTTCCTTAAGGGCTGAGCTTCACCAAAGCTGTGCTCACTTGGTGTATTTAGGATTTTATGACCCCAGCCTGTGGCAGGTGCCTGTCTATCAAAGACAAAGGTCTAGGCCTGGATGTAGGACAGAATTTCAGATTTGCTGTACCCACAAAACAGGATCGCTTAAAGTGATCACTTGAAGTGTTTCACTTAAAACATACAGAACAAACAACTTCATGGGCATTTTTAAGAAGTGTGGCCTTAAAACTGCTGTGTTTCATTCCTAAACTTTGTTTTGCATTTTGTAACCAGTGAACAGCCATAATTTTTTCACTCCTGCAGGTTGTTGTGAACAGGATAAATGATGTACCAAAGATTCATGTTGAACACATTTCTGTTTTTAGCTTCTGCTTCTGTCTGCCAAACAGATATTTGTCTTCCCAAATCATCTGCAAGAGTGCCCATTGCCTTTAAGCTGTTCTCTTTGGCCTCTGATATTAATATTTGGGCTAGAGACACCTCTTTGGATAAATATAAAGCTATTTTAAACAGGGGGTTGTATCAGTCCATGCCTCCACTTTCTGAGGCTTAGACAGAGGTGTCATTTATATGGAATGAATCAATCTTCTGGCAGTTGTTAATGTTGATTTGACCATTTTTGTTTTTTTTTTTTTAATTGCTTGAGAGTTAATTGTGTAGCATTTATTTGTCTTACAGGAAATTATTTGTAAGAATATCTATGATATCACTCCTAAATCTAATCTGTGAAATTTAGACCTGAAGTGTAAGACTAAACATTTATAATGTAAACTCTAGATAGGAAACTATGAGTTATTAATAAAAACTCAAAGATAAAATGTTGCTTTTAGCCTACCTTCTATTGTCAATATGTTTTCAAACAAGCCTTATGGCTTTGGTGATGGAAAATGGTCTTTCTGTTCTCAAGTCTGCCTTAAGGCCTTAAATCCAGACCAGGCTGATGTGACTAAAAGTCATCACCCATTCGACTGCTCTGTGATCAGCTACAAAATTTAGAGCTGTAGAGGTCAAGTGTTTGGCTGTCTGTCATAATTGGCATCTGTGCTGGAAGTCTTAAGAACCTTTCCAGAGCAGGGGCTGCGGGTGCTGAATACAAAAGCTCCCTCAGCTCCAGAGCCATCACTCCTTCCCATAGAGCTGCCTGTCAGTCTCTGTGACATACATCAATATTTTACTGGGGTTTTGGGACATCTGGCTGCCTAATTTGGGATTAGGCAGAAGCATTATTCACTTCTAACCCCTGAAGAGGCAGAGGTTGGGGAGCTGAGGGTTTGAGAAAGGCTCCACGTCGCCCAGAAGATCCCACAGGAGGTACAGAAGAGCCACAAGCAGCACATGATAAACAGTTTGGGAAAGACAAACTTCTTATGGGCCACCTGAAATAGTGCAAAAAGTGGCCAAAATATTCTGTAAGGCTTTGAAAATTATTTCTTAGGAGATCTCATGGAAAAATATACATTCATTTTATATTTTTTTTTTCTATTTAAATAGAGTGTGGGATAAAGTCAAATCTGTTAGTGTCTCCTATTGCACTTGAAAAAAGGAAGAACCTGTCAAAAGTTGCTCTCTATTTTCTCTATTCCCAGTATTATTGGTCATAAGCAAATTTTGAAAACCAGTATGTTGACAGAATGGGCAGGAGCAGATTTTGAACATCATTATTGGGAATCTTTTCCTTGAATGCTTCTCTTACAAAATAGGAGAAAATAATCAAGTGGTAAAAAAGTTTTCAAAATGTGATAGATATGCAAGTTAGTAAATGAAATATAGAAGAATTTTTTCATGCTTTGAAGATCAGGAATTTCTCTTTGACAAAAGAATAAATAATACTTTTATATTTTCTTCAACTTGTTTCAGTATGAGAATTAGAAGAATAGGGCTAGAAAAATGATAATGTTAGAAAAGTGATGCTTGAGGTGTTTAATTGTATTTCACCCTGGAATGCTCTTTTTATGTATAGGAGATCTGAACAGAAATTCTTTTATTAAAATACTCCTGGTATCCAAAATGCAGCCTGCTGAGTAAAAAGACCCCTCTGACATGCACAGAACTTCTGAAGATCCTTTTGGATGTAGTTTGGGCATGTTTAGACCTTTTCTCTGAACACAGTGAACAAATAAGTAATATTGTCAGTGAGGGAAAGTGAAATATTTAAAATTAATCATGTGGAGCTACCACAGTTACTTCTTAACCAGATATGTGGGAAGTTGTCTCTCTGAAGCAGTATTCACCAAGGGAGACAGAAGTGGAAAAGCTTGCAATATTTGATGGCATCACATTTAAAATGAAACTTGCTTTTTTTTCATTTCCATTGAATTCCTTTCATACTCTGCCAATTAACAATATCTTTGTGGTAAAAAGGAAAAATCCATCTAAGGAATGAAGGAAGGTGATATTTTTCCAAAATATCTCAGGTGATTTTGACACATATGAGGGCTGTTGGAGAGCCAAAATCAATTACTGGATTGATGGGCTGGACTAACAACCCCGAGTTGGAAAGAACTGGCTTAATTTTCACATCTCCAAGCACATTTGTCTTAGAAATACAACCTGTTGCATTTGCTTTGACTAAACATTCATGTAGAATGACCAGAAGAGCTGGCAAACAAAGCCACAAGACAGAACAATCTTGTCCCTTTTTCCCAGAGAGGATATCACAGCTCACAAAATCAAGGTTAATGTCAAAAAATAACTCAGTTCAACAAAAAAACCTCAGCTCTGAGTTTCTAATCCCAAAACAGTGCCCAAGGCATGGAGGAATAAACCCCTTCCTTGACTGTTTCTTTACCGCTGGGCTCTCTGGCACTGGTTCCTGTTAACCTCTGAATTGTCAGCTTGTGTTTTCCAAAGGGAGATCAGAAACTGCACCTTTCTGCTGTCCTAACTTGATGTTTTAAGAGTAGGATTTAGCCTAACCTCTGCTTCTGTACAAGGCCAGGCTGGGGAAGATGCTAGAATTTCCTCCCATTTTCCCTGGAGTAGATAAACCCTTGTTCTGACAGGGACAACAAAAGCAATTTCTGGACCTGCCTTCTGCTCTCTGGCCTGCAGTGAGGGGCCTTAAAGGTTCATCTGACAGTGTTAGCTCATATCCTTCTTCCCAACTGGTATCCCCACCCACTGGCAAAGGTGTTTGTGAGCTCTGTGTGCATGCATTGGCTTCTTGAAATAAATAAAATTTTAATTTCTTCAGCTTGCAGAGGATTTGCCAGTGAGCAAAGCCTGCTGAAGGCTCAGCCCATCGGAGTAGGAAGTCTGATTTCTCATAGCAGAAATGGTTGGAAGTGTGCAGCTGTTTTTAACAGGCAGAAGGGAGGGAAGAAAAATATTTTTCTTTAAGAAATTGAACCGGAGTTTTGATTTTTCCTAATGGAGAAGCACATTGCTTCTCTGCTGGCAACCGAGATATTCCCCACAACAATTTAATAAAACAAAATGCGTTTGTGACTAGGACAGGGCAGCTGGGAGTGTTGGTTCTGCTTCTGAGAGCACACCCCACGTAGGCTCTGCCATTCTCTTCCAAAGGTGGGTACACCATAGGGGAGAGGAGGGCGTGGGCTGAGCTGCAGCTCTCACGCTGCCTCATTGTTCCTCTGAGGGGTAAAGAAAAGGCTCAGCTGGTTTCTTGCTAAGCTCAGGAGCAATGGACTAAGTGCTTCTGCGTTTAATAAAGAGTAGAAGTCAATTATAGCACCACGCAGGAGCGAGGTTAATTGGGGCAGGAGATTCAGTGGCTTTGCCAGCTCTCCCCTTTGTTCAGCACAGTTATATACCCAGCTGTATATACAGTTATATATTCAATATACTGAATGTAGGCCATGCTGTGGAAGAAAACTACCTCGAGCTTGAGGCTTAAAAGCAAACTCCCATTTGAATAATTCAGATACAAAAGACCTCCTAATTTTTATTGGGGATGTATTTTTGTTTCTTTCCATGGTAGTATAATACACAGGAATGTGAGGGAGCTCTTTGTTCTCTCCCTCTCGGGTGCTTTACGTCTGTGCAATGCAGAACCACCTTGGCTCGCTGTACTGACACCAAGAAAACCAAGCTTTGTCTGCAGACTGAGTGTGAGGTGTGCTGTCTGCCAAGAACCATCAGAGTCAAGGCATGAGGGCAAAAAAGTAAAGTTTTAAGGTGGGCTATTGGTTTTTCTGACTGAATTAGTTATAACTCTGATTGGCAAAGAAACCAGAGAAGCACAAAAAATATCCCAGGCTTAAAGTGATCAATACTGCAAAGTGACAAAGCAGGTCCTGAAGCTGGGAGATGGGAGCTCTCAAGTCTTTCAGCCTTTCTCCTTATAGGAAGACACTGATATCTCTATGTCACTATGAACCTCCTTTGGAAAGATATGAATCCTTATTATTATCAACATTGCCTTGTCAGATGCTGCAGAAACCTAGCAGAAAAAGTTGCCTGCTTTCCCAGCTAATGTTGCATATCAGAATCAGAGGCAGCTGTCAGAGGCAGCCAGGAGTTAAAGAAACACAAAGAAAAGGACTATTTATCAACAGGAGAAATGGTGATCTCAGCATACCGGGAATTTTTGAACCATTGACTTTCATAGCTGGTGATGAAAAAGATGATTTTTTACTGCCAGGTTACAAAATGCCATTGACTGCAGAAGGAGATAACTTGCCCTGTTAAGCACAGGTGCACAGAGATGACCAGGTACAGAACTGCTCCAGAGAGCTGCTGAAAGCCCACTGAAAGTGCTACTTGCTTTGTTTATTGCTTGTTTACTTATGCAGTGACAACAGTCAGTTTCAGAAGTCTCAGACACAGTCACACATCGCACATTAGGCCAATGAAGAAAATCAGCTGAGAACATGTGTGTGCTTACTGGCTGTGCTGGAAGGTTGTGTCAAACCAAAAGATGGTTGATCTTTGCAGTGTGAATCTGAGGCTCTACCAGCCTGTGCTCCCACTGGCTGCTTGCAGAAGCCAACATTAACACGTGTACTCCAGACAGAAGCACAGAGTATAATTTATTACTGCAGTAAATCCATGTGGTCCTTTTGTAGCCAAGCACATTGCCACACCTGGGAAGAACCAGCCAGGGCAACTGCAAGGTGCCAGGCATGAACCTTAGGGTACAGTGAGCAGATATTTGTGTGCCAGACAAGGAACATATTTTGGTTGCTGGGTTGGGTTTCACATCATTTGACTGTGTCATGCTGCTATTATTGGTCTCAGCTTCAGCCACCCTCACTAGAAAGCACCCTGGAGGCACAGGCTGTTCTTGGTGACAAAATCTCTCAGGTTTTTAGAAGTCACCTCTGAACAAGGCAAAGCTGTTACTGGCTCTGTAGACTGTGAAGGAATCTCACTAACAAGCTCCAGTGTGGATATCAGCAATGTACATGTTCATTTACATATTTGGTTTGATGATTTCCACATTAGCTCTTGCCTGTGTGCTCAGAAAACCTTGGTGAGCAGCCTGAGTGAGGAGAGCTGGCCAAAGTCATCCATCCACAAGTGCTGTGCTCTCTCACAGAGAAAGCTTGGCCTCCTGACTGGGACATTGACTCTCCAGCTTGTTATGCTGGAGGTCAGGAAGGAAGAGCCATCTGAGTCTCTTGTGATGACTTTTTGTCACCGACAAAATGTATTTCTTGTTGCTTTTCAGTTTTTCCTGTTATAGTCATGAACTGTAATTGACTGAGATTGAAAAAACCCTGAACTTTCTGGGGGATGCTGACTTCTACAAAGGGGAGAAATTGTCATACCCAAAGGGCACAGTTTGGGTACTCTCCAGGATCCCAGCCAGATCTTAAACACCTCCAGGAATGGAGCACCCACAGCTTCTGTGGGCAACCTGTGCCAGTGCCTCACCACCCTCAGAGTGAAGAATTTCTTCCTAATACCTGATATGAATTTCCTCTCTTTCAGTTTCCTGAGAGTCCTTAGCAGGAATGATGAAGAGCGGCACGGGGAGCCTCTGCACATCCCGTGTGCCCTCAGCCCCTGCACTCCTGTCTCCTTGAAGCTGTCAAGCTGAGGCTTGGCTGGTTTGTGTGCTGCTCCACTGCTCTTTGCTGAAGGGTGGCCTCCTCCAATGAGCTATCACTCACTGGTAAATGATAAGGGAAGGCCGCTGAGGCTTCACTAACTGCGTTCATTACAAACGTTGTAATTGTAAAGATTTGCTATAATTCAGTTAGCTGCCCTAAAACCCTTGGCAAGCCACATTATTGAAATGATTATTGTTACAAGACTGTTGTAAATTGGAGTCAATCATCCAGACGTGAAATTGTCTTTTTTATATCTGTGTGGTAGGGAACAGTCTTCCTCCTTTTATTTCTTTAAATTAAAATCTCCTAGTTATTGTACCTTGAGTACCTTATTGGACAATGGGATCTCTTCCCAAAAAATGCAATTAAATCTCATCTCCTCAGCAGAGACACCCTGAGTCCCTCTAGTCTGGCATCTCACAGTTACTCCCAGGATGTTTTTTGGTGCTGCAGGAAAAGAGCTGTCAAAACCTGCACAGGTACAGCTGACTCTCCTTTCCAGCTCAGCTGCACTGGACCAGAGCTGCTCCACCTGTGCCCTGTGGGAATGACTGCACCTGGACAGCAGAAGACATATGTGGACATTTCCACACACATGCAAAATGAACACATGATGGACAAGTAATTAATAAATATTCCAAATTTCAGCTTTGCTGATTTAAAAACCTTTACTGGTTATAAATTGATGAGCTGTTGTGGCAGCCCTGTGCAAGATAGCCTGTTAATTATGTTCAGAAGAGGATTCCCAGGTTTGAAGCAGTGAAGAAGTACTGGACCAGCCCCTCTGGACCTGTAGAACCTCTGAAAATCTTGATTCCTGCCTGGTGTTCAGGCCTGGTGTTTGTTGCAGTCTGAGGAAATATGTGATCCTTGCTGTTGCTGCTCCCACTGTGTCCTTCTATTGCTTGAAATGCCCTGACTGTTGAGCAGAGAATCTTCTGCTTATTCAAGACATGTCACCTCTCATGGACAAAGGAAATTAGATGGCTGGAGATTATCCTGACCATTACAAATGGTAATTTGTACTGTACTGTAATTATAAATGGTAAGTACAAGGATGGGAGTTGCTGTGCCTCCTAAAAAGATAATAATTTTAATACTGTGTAATATAGCCAATAGTTTGAACTCTTCCTGAGGACTAGGTCAGTAGCTGTGACAGGCTTGGTATGAGTATTCCATGGAAGGGGATCTTACTTGACCAGAGGTGCAGATGTGGCAGGTAAGATATGGTCCAGCACAGTTGCTGGCAGTAGGTAATTTGGTTTTTTTGAATCTTCCCTGAGGAGGATTTCCAGCTCAGCCTAGGAGAAAACCCGTGTCTATGCTCTAATTGAGCTGTACCCTTCATAGGAGCAGGGGAGTGGGAAGGAAATCTGGCTTTATATCAGTGGCTATTTATTTAGATTGCATGACCAGTTTCCAGTCCAAGCAAGAATAGGTGTCTTTAGTCTTGGATTTGTAACAACAACAACAAAAAATATTAGAATCCTTGTGTCTTGTGTGAGCTCCTTGTCAAGTGATAGCACCTGATGCTCCTGTGGAAACTGGGGGAATAGGCACTTCAGTAATTCCTTGCACAGTCCTTAAAATTACTCATCTGATATGTGAAAGTTCTTGTTGTTATGGAGTGGAAAACACAGATCCCAGCGACTGTGAAGAAAACAGTGGGAAAAGGAGACAAACAGGGATGGTATTCTGCTTGCAGAATCAGAGGGATGTTCTTGCTGTTTTCCAGCCTCTGTGGAAGCAAAACTGCCTCAGAATCTCCTTTTCTCTCTGCCTTGTGCAGAGAAACCATGGAGGCTGGGGAGGGAGAAGGGAAAACTCCAGTGCTTCTGCTGTGGGCATATCCTTGGTAGCACTGCAGGATGTCTCCTCTGCTCTCTCCAAGTAGAAGATCTCCAGCTGGAGTGGCACAAGGGAAATAGGCTTTGCACAGTTCTCTTCCCTGTGGAGCAAAGGGAAAATATTTTGGGGGACAGAAAGCACAGATTGCCCATGAAACCTCTTTCCACACGCCACCAGATAAAGCGTGAGTGGCTGTGACAGACACCCCAGAGACTGGTTATGGCTATTTTAATTTTTCTTTATTTCCCTTCATTGTCCCTGGCTGACACCATGCAGTGTGCTGTGCTGGGTTAGAAGCACACAACATACCAACCTTAATAGTTTAACTTGGACTCTTCCCTGCTGTCAGGGTCACTCGGAAAATCTTGGGGTGTGACTGTCACAGGTCCTTCATACCACTACAGCTTTCATGAGCATCCCTCTAGCACTGCCTGCCACACCTCCCCTATCTCACACAGGAAAAACAGGTGGTTTGGCTGTGGGAGCAATGAAAGACATTGAAAGGAAATTCACTGGAAAAGAAATTATTTTCTACCTAAATAGAAAAAACTGACATAACCTCAAGCAGAAAATATCAGATCAGGTCTATGGAAGCTGTTCCCACCTAGAACCCAGGAGCTACTTGTGGAATTTTAATAATATGAGGCCACACAATAATAACTGCATTTTTCTTTTTTCCCCCAAAATGTATGTATTCAGCTGAAACTAAAGCTATTATTGTATCAGTGACCAAATACCTTATGTCCAACCCACTACCTCCCCTGGGGGGAAAAGGAAATATCAAATGCCTTGCAGAAGAATCTGGGGTAAAGTTGAAAATGAAAAGTTGCTGATTTCAAGGAGGGCAGTTAAAATGCTGATAAAATTGAGAGCTTAATGCATTACTGAGGTGTATATAAAGTTATTCTTTTATTGTGTTGTTGTTGTTTTTCCTCCTGAATCAAAATGTTTCAAAGGCATTTAAATAAAATGGAATTGATATAATTAGTACAAGCCCATGAGAAGTGATTGAATTACTAAGTATGGCCACTGCTACAGCTACATAATGGAAGCCTTCAGTTTTTATTAATTCCATGTTTGAAAATCTGGATTAAACACCCAAACTAATGAGTCAAAACATTGATGTAAGATCCAAAGGACAACAGCATTGTCACTCTGTGTTGCAGGGTACCAGTTCAGTGCTTAATTGGTACAAGAGCTGTAATAATAAGGCTCATGTTTAATTAATAAGAGTTCTAACTAGTCATGAAACTTTTAAGAGCTCTTGGTGCTGTGAAATTGTTGTAGTGCTGCAAAGCTTTTCCTCTCTGACGTGTCACTCTGATGGGGCAGTTTCATTGGATACAGGAAGCACGTGTTTATCAGCATATCACAAAAGCAAAAATTGTGTTTGAAGGAGATTTATCATCCATCTCATTAAAAAGACTAGAATTCACCTTGGGTTTTGCTTTCCCCTAAGAGGAGCAGGGGAAAACGTGGCAAACCTGGGAAGTTAAAATAAAGTGGTCAAAATACTTGGTGATGTGTTGATTAGCTCCCACTGTCCTCCTTCTTGCAAACTCCTGTAAGCACTCACAGACTGTCTTGAGAAAGGGCTCTCTTGGCATTTTATAGATTTTCCAGGCAGAATTTTTCGATATTACTGTGTTCAATTTAATGTTCCAGCCATATGACAGAATTTATATTCCTTCCCATTTAAAGCAGTTCATCGAAATTTGATCCTAGTCTCGTGCAATAAAAAAAATATAATTAAAGGTGAACGTAAAAATTATTGAACAAATATAATAAAAGGGCAATTAAAGTGTTCAGATATAAAAATGCAAGAAACTAAGGTGAGCCCTAACCTCTTAAATTATTCTTAAAGCAAATATACTTACTCATGTAGAGTCTATTCTTTTTTTTAGCTTTTGCCCAGACCTGCATGAAATACTCGTAAATTAGGAATACATTCTAGTTATTTTTTCCCTAATACCTACTAAAATTCATGTAAAGGATAACTTGCTATTAACATAGGTTTCTCTTCTTTTTTTTTTTCTTAGAACTAGCATACTCCTGGCACCAGTGCACTCTGTGAAAAGAACATCTTGTTTGACATTTCTTCATGGATTATTTTTTTCCCAGTGAATATATCTAATGCCTTTCTGTAAAGCTCATGTAAGTTTTAGCCACTCTCAATGTCCCATAAAAAAGTACTCCAAAGCTTAATTCTGTGAACTGCCAGCTCTGGTTTCCTGTATGAACCTGCTATCTCCAAGTTTCACTTGTTGCCCTCACTGGTGTTAGAGGAGACAGCTGCAATAATTTTCTTTTCCCTTTCTTGTTCTTGTCTATTCACAAAAAATGTTTTCAAAAGAGATGTCAAATCAAATTGAGTACTCTGCAGGAGATAGCCCTTCGCCATAAGATTAATGGGAATAATGTTCTAGGGGAATTGCCTGATTATCTGTAAGGCTAATCCTATAGCCAGGTATTATATGGGGATCAGGAGACTTCAGAGGAATGGGAGTTGGGCACCTGGTTCTTGGAAAACAGTTAACTCAAACTGCAAAGACACTGAAAAGAGGAATGAAGAGAAGGTCTCCATAACGTTAGTAAAGTTTGAAACCATACTGATCATAAAGTAGTTTAGCAATTAATTTGACAAATTAAAATATCTGTTTTCAGTATTTCATGAACGTTAAGATATCACATCCATTAAGTTGTGAGTATTGAGAGAACCTTTAAATTCGGGGTCCATTTTTCTTTACACCAGGTTGCTAATGTGAAATGCAGTGTCATTGGCAAGTGTGTTCTAGTGAATCTTCTGAGTGTTGTGGCTGTGATCAAAGGTGGAGTGAGCTGTCAATGGGGATCAGTGAAGATATTGACTCTATTTTTTCAGTGAGCTAAAGTGAGAATTTGTTTTTAATCCTCCATAAAATCAAAACCAGGCAGAATCTAAGCCAGGCAACAAATAAGCAGACACTTCTTCATGTGCATGAGACACAGCAAATAGGATAAAAGCTATTTGTGGATTCAGTGGTTTTATTGAACACGTACACATTCTCTAACAGCACTTGCTGCTGCTCCTAAGTTAATGCACTTGACTGGATTGGTTCTCTAGCTCGTGGCTTTGCTTTGTGGGAACATTCAAAAGCTTGCTGAGTGGAGCTGAAAACGGACTAGAGGTTTTGAAGCCAAATCAAATATCTCCTAATATCTATAGTCTCTGGTTTTTGAGAGTTTCATTCTACCCCACTGTACAGGTGCTTAATAGTTTAAAGCCCTTTGGGTGGTTTGTGACAGTCAGTGGTTACATCTGGGATGAAAACCTCTACTCTGTCTTCATGGTGAGGGCCATGAGGAAGATTGTGCTCAGCTGCAGTGTTTCCTGGGGCCTGTAGATATTCCCTGCTGCCTGACCCCTCAGAGCCATGGGGTCAGTTTTCCCCTGCAAGAAATGGGGCAGGGCTGGTGTGAGGCACTGGCTGGAGGCTGCCAGGGACAGGGAGAGCTGTCCATGTCCCAGGCCCTGAAACAGCTCCTGGTGGCCCCACCACTGACCAGTGCTGGTAATTGCTTTTTTAAGCTGTGCTTCAGTCAGCTCTGGGGTCAGGGGCCTTCCTGGATACCTGCTCTGGATAAGAGGAATTTCCCTCCTGTCATTTGTTCAAGAAGGGACCACTGCTGAAGGAAGAGCAGGTCCCTCCTTTTGATTTTTCTCTGTAATGCCCATGTTAAAGATGTCACAAATGCTGATTTTGGAGGAAAGTTTTGGCTAAAATACTGGCCCCACTGATGTCAGTGGCATTGTTCCCACAGACTTTAAAAGTGCCAGAGTTTTGTCCTTTATCCTTCTATTCTGAGCCTCTTCATCCTGGAGAGGATGTTTGCTCAACCAACAAATGAGATATATGTTTGACCCTAATGGGGGAAAAAACTCCTCAATGTTAAGAAAGATTGCAATGGTTTGGGAGTGCCTGGAGATATGAGGGATGGGTCTCCTCTCAGGATCAGAGCCAGCTGGCTTCCAGACACAGGCTGTTGGGGTAACTGTGCTGAGAGTGTGATGACAAATGCAGAGAAATAGCAAAGATAAATGTCCCAAAGCTTGGAATATTAGAAAATGCAATAACAAACCCAAATTTTGTCTGCCAGAAATAAAATGGACACAATTAAGGAGGAAATATGCTGGCATCCTATCCCTCTGCTCCCTCTCCTGACTCCCAACCCCCTTTTTATCTTCTTTGATTTTTTCATCTGGCTTATCTACTTGAAATTTGAAGTGAGTCCAAATTCAAGTTCCTTTCAGGATTTAATGGGATATATTGCATGGTAATCTGTCTGTCTGACATCACTGCAAGATTGTGAAATCACTAAACCACGGTTTCTCCTTGTTGCCACAATGAAAATATGTATTATAACAGTGCCCCATTACCCTTTTGGTGGTTACAGCACAACTCCCACTTACGGTCTCCATGCCTTGGGAAAGAATTATGCACTGGGTGAATTTTTTAGCAGATATAAGAGCAAACCATATTTGGAAGTTTGAGGGGAGGGAAACATGATACAAAACCAAACAAGACTAGCAACTAAAAAAGGCACTGTGCCTCCAAATTTTAATAATCTCTTACTAGAGATGGACTTGAATCAAAACATTGACTGGAATACAGCATGAAGTATGGTGGGAGTTGGGAGTCCAGGCCCGTATCAGACATCATGTCAGCATATCTCTCTGTAAAAGATTGAACCAAACCCAAAAAACTCAGGGTCCATCTGTTAAGAGGCCAGTCAGACTTAGAGACCAAAATAGTGTAAACTACATGAAAAAAGACTCCTTTGTTATGAAGCATGTACAGACAAAGACAGTCAAGAAAATAAATGTATTGCAGAGGTGTTTTATTGCCTTTTCAGATGATTTCTGTGGAGTGTATTTTATGAGCTTTGGCCACATTTTCACATTACTGGTGAATAAAGCTCTCATTGTTCAAAGGGTGTCTCCTGGTGACTCATGAATTTCTTTAAATGCTACTTAAAAAACCCCTCATGTGAAACTGAGAGTGCTGCTCTGTATGTACCTATGGGCCTACAGAAAAATGAGCCACTTCAGAGCTTGATCAGTTACTGGACTGGGGAGTCTCAGACAATTTGAGATTGATAGACACAGGAAAGAAGTGAAAATAGAGCATCATCTCTGCTCCTCATGGAAAATAAATCTTCTTGATTTTGTGTCACAAGTGCTGATTCTGTATTTCCAACTCAGGACTTCACTCTGGAAGTATGAGTTGAATTTAAAGTGAATGTCAGTTATTTTTTAATGAATGTCTGCCTTCTCCCTCATTGAGTCAATGCCAGTGCATTCATGCCTTGCACAGAGCTAACAGATAGCAGGGAGGTCAAAAGGATGCTTAGCTGGGCACACAAGTGGTGTCCATGATTTCCCTAATTTTCTAGGTCAATCTGGATGAAACAAGTCTTTCAAACCAATCTTCTCCAGCAGCTTCATAGTGGTGTGCTCAGGTTCTGTGTGTGCTGTGGGCCTGCAGCCCAGCCAGAACTCTGCTGTTGAGGGAAATGTAGCCAGGTGAGTGTCTATAGCCTGTACAGCTGCTGCTGGAGTTATTTTCAGAAAGCTGATCCTAATACAGAATCTCATCAAAGCACTTTATAAACCTTGGCATTAACTGGCATTCTTTTGATATTTCCCATTGTTCAATTGTACCATTGAACCTATGTATTGGTAAAACCACTAAAACAGCCCAGTCTTAGCCCTCTCCAGAGTGCTTGGTCATCTTGGGGTTCAGATTTTGCTGTCTCTAACCAAAACTGTGCCTAGTGCACCTGTGGCAGAATTGCCTGTAATTAAGCTCTGGGATCTCTCTATTTTTCTTCCTCTATCTTGTTTCATCATCTAGCATTGTATCAGCATTTTAGAAATACTGTACATAATCCTCTGATTAAAACTAGTTGAAGCAAGCAGAGTAGAGATCCATGTCAATATCTACAAAAAGAAGTTGGTAAGGACATGTTCATAAAATGTTTTCAGCTCTTAAGGAATACCCTTACACTCAATATCAACAGCTGAGAAATGTACCCTGCCTAGGGATGCAAAAAATGGACCACTTTGGGAAAATCTGAATGCATGTGTGTAATTGAGATCTTGAGAATGGGGTTTATAACCATTTTATACATGAGGATACAAGGGGACAAATTACACTAGCTACTATGACAGACTGTCAGTAGGGAGAAGACCTTTTACTCCCATCTCTGGGAGGCTTTGCTGCATTTCCAGTTTGCATTGTACAGGTTTGCTGCTGTAGGGCTGCACTCAGGCAGATGGTTACTGCATGCCTGGAAGCACAAGTGAGGAATTGGAGAAGAGAATTTATCCTATCTCAGATCAAAAAAAAAACCAAAACATCTTCTCTAGCACCAGGGCCTGCAGGAAAACTTGGCACTGAAGAGATTTTCCCTTTTCTTCAAAACACTGAAATATTAAGAGGAAAAAGTGAGGGTGAGAAATTCCATTATAATCTCTCTTTGCCTCAGAGATAGGGAGTCAGGAGACATGTCTAAGTGGTTCCCCTGGGAGAGGGATAAGGTAGTGTGTGCACTGACCATAAAGGCCTAAATAGCTGATTAAAATGTGGATCAGAAATTCAGGATGAACAGATTTTCAGAGGTGGTGAGAACTCATAAAAGCCTTTGAAGCCATTGTGAGACTGCAGTACCTTTGGAAGCTCAGAATTATAAAACTGAGCTATGCCTTATTACACAGAACAAAAAATATGCAAAAATGCCCACTTCATAACCTCAAATATTGAGCAATTTTAAATACAACTTACTAAAAAAAGATTAAAATGGACACAGTGCACAGTAACTTAACTTACAATATTTAGTGAACATACTGATATTTTTGTTCTAAACACTGCAACTCTAATAAGGACACCAAACTGTGAGCAATTTATATCCAAATCAATGCATTGACTGGACAGCAGATCTTCAAATTACTTAACAACTCAAAGTTAGTGTATTTTTCCATGTACCCTTTCATATTATTAGCAGCAAACAGAGTCCTAGTTATTCATGCGAATGCAGCAACTAACCAGTCAACAGCTAAATATCCCTGTGGAACTGCCTATGCTCTATTACAATATGTCTGATGGGTAATCCTGCAAAGCTTTTTGAATTTAAAAGGGCAACCTGTTTCTAGTTTCCATAATTCCCTTTTTAAGGTGTGAAAATTGAGTGTTCTCTTAAAATTTAACTTTTCCCCTGTTGTGTACACTAGAGGTGGCTGAAATGCAGCCTTAACCATTTTATTTCAAAGAAATCACAGGAAGCATCAGGTGGCAGTGACCTTCCTTCCATGACTGAAGATATGAGTTCCATTTTTCATTAATATAACTCTTGGCCCCAAATGCTGGAGAGGAAACAACAGACTTCAAATCATTCTACAGAGAGTACAGGGGATTACACAGCGGTAACATGGGAAAATCAAAACAAACTAACTCTTTATGCAGCTAAAATCCTGCTGCAGTTCAGCCACAGATTTCATCGTTCTGCCTAATGGGATTAAGGCACACAACAAGGGACTCCATTCTCCAGTATTGCTGCTGTATTCCTTTAAGTGCTGCCCAATTTCAGAGCCAGGAAGATTCATGAAAGAGTGCAAATTCCGAATGACAAATGTTTTCCGTTTTTGATGATTGAAGAAGCTTGACTTGGACAATTTTGCTAACGAGGTGAAGTCATCTACTCTGGAAGTCAGTGCTCTGGGAAGCTTGCAGATGAATTCCATGCTTGGCAGAATTCCCCTTTTAAGTTCCCTAGGACAAGTTTGTGGCTTTGTTTTCACTCTCCTTAGTTTAGGGTTCTGTGTTACTTCATTCAACCCCAAAAGCAATTCTGCTTTTTATTTATTAGCCAAGGAAATACTGGTGCTCTGCTTCAGAAAGGGATGATGTTCATGTGCAGCAAGGCCAGCAGGGAACCACAGGGGTCTCCTCAGGGGGCCATAGCCAGCCAGGCTCAAGGGAGCACAGGAGGGCACGAGATCACAGGTTCAACCAAGTTTCCAGATCACCACTCACAGCCATGGTGATAGGGTAGGGTCGAGGTCAAACCAGGAGGTCAATCCACAGGTCAGATCCAGTGAATGTCAGGCAGGTCCACAAAGACAGAGGACAAAGGTCAGCATGGAAAGAGTTCTTGGGGCAGGGCTAGCAGGCAAAGATGTATTCAAGGCTACATATTAGAGCTCTCAGGAACTGTAGATTCTAAAATTATACAAGGAAAAGTTAATGTTGTATTTCTTCCACATTGGTGTATCCAGCTTTCACCATGGCACAGCTTGAGAGTGCTGGGTTAAACTTTGCTGTGCTAGTCACAATGATAGCATGGGCCAAAGAGATGCTCTTGCCCCAGAGACCTCAAACAGGGGCCAGTGTTTATATCTACAGTTTTATGGGGCAGGTACAAGGCTTCCAGTGCTCTGGTTTCCCTGAGACACTCAGAAGTGCATGATAGTGCCAGAGACAGAAGATTGCACTATCTAATTTAGGTGGGACATGTACAATCTCTTCAATGAAGAGATTGAGTCTATTAGATTCATCTGTAGTTTTCCTCCAGCCACTCAATTGTAAGGGGGTTAAGCTGGAGACAAACAGTGATTCAATTTTATGACCAGACCAGAAAACACAAATAAATCTGCTGCTCCTGTGTGCTAAGTGTCCTGTGTGCCCAAGGGCAGGATGCTTTAATTGTGTGTAATAGCTCCAGGTCTGAACTTATGTATGTGCACATCAAACACTCCTTTTAAACCATGAACAAGTGCTATTGAAATAATTATTGTATTAACATTATTATCTTTCTATATGGAAATGTGGAGCATATGGCAAGCTCAACAGATGCCTATAGCCACTATCCAGATAACATTATTAAAAACAATAAAAAAACCAAAAAAAAAAAAAGGAAAAGCCATTGTATTTTTGGCATATTGGCTGAGAACACTCAGGAGGCTGACTGGAGACTGCTGTCGTATTTGTCATCCTGCTGATTGCCTAATGTAAAACACTGAAGGCCAGTGAAGTGTGAGAAAAGCAAGACATTGTAGAGGACCAAAGCCTGAGCACTGAGAGTAGGAAATTACAAGCAGTGACCTACAGTAAATATGCAAGAAAAGTGCAGAAGCCCAGCTTCTTGCTGCCAGGGGACAGGCTGTTGACTGGGAACAAAGCTTCAGATTTCTCTGAGTGATTAGAAATTTGAAGGGCTGTGGATGCCATGTCCTAAAAGTCTTGGAGGAAGAATATGGGCACTGTGGCTGCCAGCTGATTCATGGGGAGCAGCTGCAAAGAAAATGGCTCTTCCTGCCCTCCCAGATGGATGAAAACTGTCATGAAAGGGCGCCTACAAGGGAGGGTTGGACTTCAGCCTTCAAGCAGATTTGTGTAAGTCCCCAGATGGGAAAAAAAACCACTCCTCAAACTTCCTGAATATCCTGTTCAAAGGAAAGGCCACTTGTCCTCCCTGTGAGAAATTTTCAGGTTCATGTAGGGCACAGGGAAGAAAGTCTGCTCTGCTAGACCAGGAGATGGTGCCTGCATCTGCTGGCTTCAAATGGCTGTGAGAAAGTTTCCTCCTGTTCCAAAGGTGGGGAGAGGGTTGGGAAAAGGAGCTGCAAGGAGGAGCTGAAGATGGGGAATCCCATATGAATGAATGTCCTTGAAAAAGCAGAGCAGATGCTTGAGCTGGCTGCATATTTATTTATTTGTGTGGACTTTCTAGAATAAGGACATTCTTAATTAGTTTTGATGTTCCCTAAAATCACTTAGAAGTGCTTTCTGACAAATGGAGGAACTACAGGGAAATACCTTTCTTGCTATGGAAACGCCACAGTTATTTACATCAGTTTAATGAGTTCTGCTTCTGCAAGTATTGTTTTTGCAGCAATAAGATAATTTTCTTCATTATTTTTTGAATAGGGAATGCTCCTGGTGCATAACATGGTGCTTCAGAAATTGCCCTCCCTTTCCAGGATTTCTGTGTAGTCTGCTGTATATTCAGTGGCAACAGACAGGTAACTGGGACAGAGATGGGGAAGGTGGCATCAGTTTTGAGATGTGACTGGATTTTGTGCATTCAATTCAATTTTGGCTGCAAACAAAATTAAGAAATGTTATGGAGGGGGTCTTAATTTCTCTTTCTCAGGGGGTCCATGTGAGTAAGAGGAAGGAGTATATGTGTCTGTGTGAGAGAGAACATAGTAACTGTTACAGTAAGTGATGGGTGAAAGAGATTTATTCATTGTTAATTTGCCTTTCTTCTGTTTCATTGCCCATATAACGTGCAGTTTAAAAATATACACGAGCTAATTAGGATACATTTTCTGGAAGGGAGTCACAGCTGCATGATGTGAAATTTCTGCAATCAGTGAAAAAGGGGCTTGTTTAGACAGTTCAGACATCCAACTTAAACTACACTACCATGAGTGGCTGAACTTGTGATATTCCTTTCTTCAGAGTTAAGTATTTCTCCAAGAACTTGTAATGCTGCCTGTAATACTAGTCATTAGGCTGCTCTTGAAGTGTGGTTTGTGTACACAAAAGCTTCACCATTTTTTCTGACAGTAGCTGTTGTTTGAATAAAATGTGTTTTTACACATCCTCTGCAAAATTTGTTTCTTGTCCTTAATATTTTCTCCCAGGGACATTGCCAGAGTAATTTCTATATCTCCTTTAGGCTTCCATAGGTTTTCACACCCTTAGATGAGGAATGATTTGTTTTCCACTGCCTCAAATCTCTCATTATTTTTGGAGCATGTTCCTTTCCTACCTTACAATACTTAAATGATTTGAAGAATATTTTAAAGGAGTTCTCTAGTTGTTTATCTCTATGTTATTCATTATCAGCAATTTATCACCGTATGGTACCTTCTTCCCACTTCTAGATGTGTATAAGCCACAAATAACTAATATTATTTTACAATGAATTCATATTACAGTGACATAGAATCATAGAATTATTTATGGCATGTATTCATTATTGTATTATATATAATGTTAGTGTGTACAATAATATATAGAATGTACATTATACAGCTGACTGTGTTCTGTGCAGCACATGAGACTTGCAATCTAACAAAACCAGAAAAACAGCTTCAATTAACTGTATGAAAACTAAACAGTTTCAACTCAGTTTTTCCTTTCTGATGGTTGCATTTTTGAAATTGAGATCCTGGAAAGCCACGAAGAAGTCTTCATCATGAAAGGTGACCTTTTTCAAGATACCACATCCTGTGTGGTTAAATGGCTTATGCATTTATTAGCACCTTTAGATTCAGAGCCTGCCCACTTGGTGCTAGCAGAGGAATATTTTGCCTTCTCTGATGTCAGTGTGTGCTGCTATAACACATTCCAGAAAATTCCAGAAAACCTGTGAAGAAAATGTATCATAGGCTTAAGATTCATGAACCTTAAACGGTTTGGAAAGCCTTTAGATAAAGTTTGAGAAGGGCAGGCTTACACCTTACAAATATTGACTAGTTAAAGGACAAGGCTCAGCAAATAAGACTTGATAGAGTCAATTGAACACTTCTTATTATGTGTAGATTAAGTGCTGCTTCCCATTTTAAAGGGTTTTATTTTGCACCTACTCTCTTCTTCAAGAAGGTTCCTGAGATCCTCTGGGATAATGGAGAGGAATTTCATTTCAGCAGGGAGATGATAATTTTTAGGCTGTCACAGGAACCCATATTCTGGTGGGACAGAGTTTAGGAACAAAGGATACAACAAACCTCTACAAATGGATCAGAAGCTGGCCTGGAAATCTGAAGGGCAACATTGAATTTCTTTACTTGAATACACAAGTTTACAGGACGTAATTGTAGTCTGGAGATTTCACTAGGGCTGGTGCAAATCTAAGCTCTGAAACAGATATGTCTGAAGAATTGTGTGAGTTCTTAAAGCTATTTAAGAAACAGAAGGTGGCTCTTAATATCCATATTTAAGGATTAATCATCTGCAGCTGGTGTGAAACATTCACAAGTGAGAATAAAAGTAAGCCTTCAGGCCTTCTGGTGAGGAGATAATCAGGTGGTTATGACACTGCAGTGACAGCCCTGAGGTTTCCTGCTCTTCAGGGCCTCTGTAGATGGTACAGCTGTACCAGCAGGACAGTCCTGAGCATGTTGTGTAGGGGGTTATGCCTTTCCCAGGATATTATGTGCTACTGATCTTTCCCAGACAGTTTTCACTGAGATGGTTTCCAAGACAGTGGCTCCTTTTTTTGCCTAACAAGAGAAGTCAGAAGACAATTGGTGCACAACACAATTTAGCTGCCTGTCCAAAAAGCCCCCAACAAGAACAAAGCAGCAAACAAAACTCAGTAGACCAGTGATTCCACAAAATATAAATATAAGCAAGAAAATATGAGATAATACCACTGTGATCACAAGAAGGCACAGGAGAGCAGCATCTATAAAGATTCTCAGTCCTGGCCTAGTCACTAGATCTACCCTGATTTATACAGAGTGCCTGGCCCATGATGTATAACTATAGTCATTACTGCTAGTTTTGTGAGTGAAGATGAATTCCAGTTCAAGGTGACCAGGAAAGACTTGTACATGTCAGTAAAAAAATAAAAACAAAATAGTAATTTTTGGTAGAAATCAATGTAATTTTAGAAATAACAGAACTATTCTGAATATATAGATATCTCCTTCAACTCTTTCCAGTGCCTTTTTACTGTGATAAAATCAGCTCTGGGAATTCTGCTTTGGTTCATCTTGACTTTTTGAAGAACATTTAGTTATTTTACACTCTGCATCAGAAGTACATAATGTACATGAGCACTTGCATCCTTCTTGGGGTTATTATATGGTGTGTGCGTGTGCGCGTGTGTGTGTGGAGGATATAAATATATTTTAGCTTGGATGGGAGTACAGTTTTTGGGTATAAAACTGGGTGGATGACTGGGTCAAAGAGTGGTGGTTCAGGAAGTGAAATCCAGTTGGTGCCCAGTCACCAGTGGGGCTCCCCAGGGCTCAGCAGCTCAGTATTGGGGCCAGTTCTGTTTAATGTCTTTATGAGCAATCTGGAAAAGGGGATCAAGTGTGTCCTTCATCACTTTGCAGATCACACCAAGCTGGGCAGGACTGTTGATCTCAGGGCAGGAAGGTTCTGCAGGGGGATCTGGACAGGCTGGATTGATGGGCTGAGGCTGATGAGCATGAGCCAGACATGCCAGATGGCCAAGAAGGCCAATGGCACCTGGCCTGTATCAGGAACAGTGTGGCCATCAGGGCCAGGGCAGTGACTGTCCCCCTGTACTGGGCACTGGTGAGGCCACACCTCAAATCTTGTGTCCAGTTCTGGGCCCCTCACTACAACAAAGACATTGAGGGGCTGGAGTGTGTCCAGAGAAGGGCAATGGAGCTGGGAAAGGGTCTGGAACACAAGCCTGGTAGGAGTAGCTGAGGGAGCTGGGGATGTTTAGCCTGGAGAAAAGGAGGCTCAGGGGTGACCTTATTGCTCTCCACAGCCACCTGAAAGGAGTTTGTAGCCAGGTGGGGGTCACTTTCTTCTCCCAAGTAACAAGTGACAGGACAAGAGATAAAGCCTGGAGTTGTTCCAGGGGAGGATTATATTGGATATTATGAGGCTTTTTTTTACCAAAAAGGTTGTTAAAAACATTGGGACAGTCTGTCCAGGGAAGAGGTGGAGCCAGCTTCCCTGGAGCTATTTAAAATATGTGTAGATGTGGAGCTTAGGGACACAGTTAGTGGCGGACTTGGCAGTGTTGGGATAATGGTTGGACTTGGAAATCTTAAAGTTCATTTCCATCTTGAATGATTCTGTAATTCTATGATTTTTACTTGTGAAATTGCAACATATTCTTCACCAGAAAAGGTGACTGTTATGCCCCTAAATCTGCTGTTCTTTGTAAATGCAGGTAGGTCCCTGTAACTAAGAAAGAGTCAGACTTGAGCTCTCAGATTCATCAGATTCTCTGATGCCCAATAAATGTTGAGTTCATTCTGTCTCCCCTCTTGGCCCAACTGTTTTTGAAAGCTTTTGGCAACTTTGTGTCAGTGACATCTATCCAGTTCTGTGGTGGTGACGATGAAACAGGAGATCTTAGAGAAATTGGGGACAGAGGGAGCAAACACAAAGGCAGCAAGCATGGTTGCACAAGCTTAAAAATGAGGCTGAAAATAATTTGATGCTTCAATAGTGTGTGACTTCTCAACATCCCAGAGCCATGTTCTACACTGTGCTGAGATCCTAGAGAAAGACAAGAATGAGATCCAAAAGGAGTTACAAAACCTCTCTGGAGTACAAATGAGATCAGGCAAAAATTATCTCATGCCTGGAGAGAGTCTCTCTTCCTCCCCCTTCACAACTTGTTTTTGTTTTGCAGCAGTTTTGAGAAAAATGAGTTTTTAACAAATTTATTTGAAAAAACAGCTAATATTGCAGGAACATAGTACATGCAGGGCAGCAGGCTCCAAAATTCAAGTTAATAAATTGCCAAGTAGTAAAAGTAGAGTTTTGTTGAAAAATCCCAGTCATCTGATATGTAGGTGTGTAGAATATGATAGTTTGTTGGCTTTCCCTGCTCACAAACCATGTGTTTTAAGTAGAAAAAAAAATTAAAAAAAAGAATTATTTATTCCTGGATGACTTTTGACAGTTGATCTGGCAGAGTACTCTGATGACTTTGTACCAACCACATTTTGGTGAGAAAATACATTGCATATGCTAGGGAAATACAATTTTCTGTATTACTTGCATATGATAAAAAAGCCCTGCAGAAATCTCACACTTCAACTGTGCTTAGTGTCAGGGCAGGAGAGTAGCCCACAGTAGACTTGCTAGGTTTGTTTTATGAAACATTCCCAGTCCTCTTCTCTTTTGGTTTCCATGGCTCCAAAGGAATACTCTCTTAGTGCTTCAATGGGAAACATTTTGACCTTGCTCAAGTGAACTAATGTGTGGTTGTTGCAATTATCAACTTTAAACGAAGCTTTTGCACCTTGGTTAGAGATCTAATATCTAGCATGGGTTGGATCGTGGCTGTTGGATTGACAAAAAGTAATTCAATTATTTTAATAGGCATCCTGCAATTCCATTTTGGTAGTTTCAAAATGGATATATTTTTTCAGCATAATGCGCTATAGAATCGTAAATATTTTGGTTTGACCCTGGAGATAAGGATGAGAATTATAGGTCAAAAGTATAAGTTCTGGGACTGATCTGCTGCTGATCTGCTTCCTAGATAAATGGTGTGACAGCCATTGGACACTGTCCACCTCTTTATTTTCATAGCATTATGGAATGGTTTGGGTTGGAAGGGACTTTTCCTTCCAGAATTTTGTAGCCACATGGCATATCTGTAAATACTGATGCGTGTGGCTTCTTTTGCCAGATACAAATTTCAGTGGGAGTGTCGTTAAAGGAAGAATGCTTAGCTCTGAAGTGACAGAGCTGTGTCAAAATTGTTGCACAGGCTGCCTGCAGATCCTGGAAGGCATTGTGACACCCACTCTATTTGTTTTTATTGCCATGTTCTACTTAAATATATATGAAAGACCAGCTGGGAATGACTTGCAGTTCCTGAAGCAGGACTCTGTAATGGTAGGGTTAGCAATGCCCATTGTTATGTAGCCTGTCCAGGAATTGGTCCCTCTTATCTCTTAGTTCACTTCAGGTTTTCAGTTTCCCATGGAATTCAACAGGCTGACTTTCATAGCATTTTTAAGGTCTAAACTTAGAATTACTTATGTTATTACAATAGTTCACTGACTTGGTGTGGCTGCTATGGCTTTATGCAAAGGGCAGGGTGATCTCATTGATATCTCCTTTAAAGTGATCAGCAGCCCTTGATCTATTCTACACTGACAATATGAATATTTAGGAACAGCTGAAAAGAGACACCAAAGTGTAAGCATGCAGAACAAACTGACGGAGCAGTCCCACCGTTATGTCCTTCAATATAGCTGAGCAGCCTGAAGATAATTCAAGCCTTTACAGAGTGTCTCCTGCCTTAAACAATGTGATTGCAAGGGGTTTCAATGTACTTCCCAAGACCTGCTGGCCTCACTATTCCTGATATAAACCAGGATGCCATTGGCTTTTGGACACCTGGGCACACACTGGCTCTTGTTCAGCTCCTGTCAACCACCACCACTGGGTCCTTTTCCACCAGGAACCTTTCCAGCCACTCTGCCCAAGCCTGGTGCTTTGCCTGAAGTTGCTGTGACCCAAGTGTAAGACCTGGCACTTGGTCTTATTGAACTCATATGTTTGGCCTCAGCCCATCAATCCAGCCTGCCCAGATCCTCCTGGAGAGTCTTCCTGAAGTAGACCAACATTCCTGCCAGTTTGGTGTCATCTGCAAACAGACAGGTCTATCCCTGACTCCCTTTTCCAGATTGCTGACAGAGATTTCAAATGACCAGGCCCCAGTAGTGAGACCTGGGGAATCTCACCCATGACTGGCTGCCAGCTGGATTTAACTCCATTCCCCATCACTCTGGGCCCAGCCTCACAGCCAGTTCTGTATCCAGAGTGCCACTCTCTCCAGGAGGATGCTGTGGGAAATAGCACCAAAGGATTTACTAAACTCTGGGGAAACAGGAGCCACAGCCTCTCCCCCATGTAATAAATGGGTCATTCTGTCGTGGGAGGAAGTCATGTCTGTCAAACAGGCCTTACATTAAGTACCTCAGCCTCTTCCTCGCCTTTGTCACTGTGCTACCCTCAGCAATCTAGTAAAGGCTGGAGATTGTCCTGAGCCCTCCTTTCATTGCTGATGTATTTATGGAAACGTTTTTTTACTGTCTTTTACAGCACTGGGTAAATTAACTTCCAGTCAGGCTTTGGCCTTTCTGATTTTCTCCCTGCATAACCCCTTGAAAGCTGTGTAGGCCTCCTGCCCCTTCTTCCAAAGGTCCTAAGCAGTGTGGTTTCACGATAGCTCCATGAGAGTTCCATGAGAGTTCCACCTGAGTTCCATCCGAGGGCACAGCTGGCTGTCGGGGTGTGGCCATGGAGCCCTGGTGTCTGTGACATCAGAGGGGACACGTCCCCAGGTGCTGTGGCTGCGGTGCCAGCGCTGCAGTGCGGCTCGAGGCAGCGGCCAGTGCGGCTGGCAGGGCCAAGGCTGGGCTGAGCGAGGGCCAGGCCAGGAGCACCAGCACCTGGGGAGCTTCCAGGGCTGGGGAGAGCGTGCAGAGGGTGCAGAGAACACCTTGGGCGAGGCAGGTGCCACCATTGGGGTGAGTGCCCTGTCCCTGGGCCCTACATTTCCTGCCCCTACTGCCCCAGCCACCCTCTCCCTGCTACCCAACCCCACTGAGCCCCTTCTCTCCCTCCTCCTCCCCCAGACCATGGCTGGAAAGATCACCAAAATCCTGCTGGTGTTGGCTGTCCTCCATTATGCACTGAGGGCAGGTGCCCAGGCAGCGCAGACCACGGCAGAGGTCCTGACACAGCGTGAGGAACAGCAGGGCCAGATGAGTTGGCTGGTGAGAAAGATTGTAAATCACTCAAGTGATGGGCAGCTGGGAATAACTCCTGCTCAGTCTGTGAACAGCAGGGCAGTCATCCTCTAGCGTGGGCTGAGTTTAACAGTGCCTGCATCCTGCTGGGGTGCCTCTGCCCAGCTGCTGTTTCCTGCCTGCTCCTCATATCTCTTTTCCAGTTCAGGGTACATGGAGAACAACTGGCCTTACTCTAAAGACTGAGGCAAAGACAACATTAAACACCTCAGTCTCTTCCTCATCCTATCTTATTATATATCTTATTATATTTCACCTCCATCCACGTAAAGGATGGAGATTCTCCTTAGTCCTCCTTTTTGTTGCCAATAATCTTATAAAAGACATTTTTTATTCTCTTATATGGCAATTAATATATAACTAGGTTCTGTTCTAGCTGGGCTTTGGCCCTTCTGATTTTCTCCCTGCACAATGCCATGACAGCTGTGCAGCCCTCCCAAAAGGCTGACCCTTCTTCCAAAGGTCATAAACTCTGGTTCCTTCTGAATTCCATCTGGTATTCCATTCTGGAATTCCATCTGGCTGCAGTGTGGCTTGAAGCAGCAGTGAGTGGGGCAGACTGGGGGAAGGATGAGGGATAGACAAGAATCACCAGAACTCAGGGGAACCTCTAAGGTTGGGGAAAGGGTGCAGGAGCTGCGGGGAGTGTCTTGGGCAGGGCAGGTTCCACTCTTGGGGCAAGTGTCCTCAGGGCTGTGGGGATGGCTGCCCCATCACCCAGCCCTGTTGAGCTGCTTTCTCCCTCCTCTTCCTCCAGGTCAGAGCTGGAAAGATCACCAAAATACTGGTGCTGCTAGGCATTCTGAAATACACACTGAGGGTAGATGTTCCATCAGTGAGGGTGACAGAAGAGGTCCTGAAGCAACATGAGAAGGAGCGTATCATGGAGATGACCCAGCTGCTGGCAATGGAACAGAGGATACAAAAGCAGCGTGGATTCAGCCCAGGAAGAATGCTCCTCTTGGCTTGCCAGGAGTGGCAGTTCTGGGTCGGTGCTGAAATCCTCCTCGTGCTTTTTGGGGTCTACTGGCTGCCCAGGCAGAGCAGCTCAGATTGTGATGATGATAGCCAGTGGGAAACCACCAGTGCCCAGAAGCAGACAGAGGACAAGGAGGAGGAGAAGGAGAGCTGTGAGGATAATCCTGACTCTCATGACATGCCAGAGAAGCTCCCAGATAAGGTAAGGACCTCTGGCACTTTTCCCAAACCCTTCCAAAGAGCAACTTTCTGAGGGCTGCATCCAGCCATGAGAGCTGGCAGTGCCTACAAATACCTGAATGCCTGCAAGGACATGATTGACCCCCTGCTGCCCCCTGCCCCTGAGACCACTCATTGTTCACTTTTTCCACTAGAGCCACTGTGGAGGTTCTTCTGGTGAAACACGCCCGTGGCCGTGGGGAGCAGTGACAGGAAAATGTGCTGTGCTACCTCCCCTCCTGGCTGGGGAGGCAAACAAGAGTTCAGATCCCTGCTTCCTGTGCAACCCCTGGAAATAGTCCCAGTTGTGATACTCCCCCTTCCAGGAAGTGTGGAACCCTTTGTAAATATATTCGTAAAATTTTTCATTTGTTTTAATAAATCCTGTTTGAGCAAGAGGGTGCTGGGGGATGGTGCTCCTTGTCTCCTGAACTACAAAGTGGGGCACTTGTCATAGGGGAGATAGCTTGATCAGGCAGGACCTGTCTTCCACAAACCCATCCTGCCTGGGCCTGATGCCCTGGCTGTCCTGTGTGTGCCATATGATGGCTCTCAAGCTGCTCCATGACTTTTCTTGGCACCAAATTGAGGCTGACAGGGCTGTATTTCTTCTCACTGTCCAGTTTTGCGTACCAGAGACTCTTGAATCTCCTCCTCCTCCTTGGTCCAGCTCTGCACTATGTGCACCAGTGCCTACAGAGGTGCAGGGGGTTGCCCTGCACTATGTGCTGTGACAGGTGGTTTTCATTTCCTACCTCTCACATGGCTTTTAAGTAAGATATTTTGTTTTCTGAATATTGACAGAAAAGCTGGATTGCATACCCAGCACCCAATTTATACTTCAGCTGGAGGGATGGGTATAGACCTTTATTTCAAAATAGGCAGTAGTGTTTTGGGGCAGAAGATCATTTGGGCCATCAAAGCTTGAACCTGTAAAGCTTTAAAATTTTTCAGACACTTGTTTAGTGTTCAAGTGCAATTACTGACAACACCTTTGTAACTTCTTCCCTTGAAAAATTGTGTCCAGTCACCTTGCAGAGCCTCTTTTTACACATCCAGTGCTGACTTTGAATATTTGTTTTGCACTACAAGCACTTTCTTAAACAGGCAGTCTGTCTAAATTCAATGTTTGATGTAAGGATAGGGGATTTATTGCATCAATCTGTTACTCTTTTATTTGCAGGGCATCTTTACCTGTTGCAATCTCTTTATTTACTAAGCCAGAGGCCACATTAGGCAAATCTTCCTCAATTCATGAACCCAACATTAGGTGTGGTTTCCACCCTACCAATCCTTTCCCAATGAGTAGAGGTGAGGAGATAAACACCACTTAGCTAATATGCTTTGTGATCTTGTCAATCCTTGTGACAAGATAACTAACACTGTGCTATTTTGCACATCTACATTACATATCACATGTTAAATAAAGCTAAAATAACTTGAAAAATCTAATTTGAATGTCCCAGCATCAGAAAATACAGCATGAAGACTGAATATTATCCTTTCAACAGTAGACTGGATTTTACTTGGCATCCCTATTCAAAATATGTGAAGTAACATCCAGTAGACCCCATCACACTGGCAATGAAGACAGGTGAAATTGTGCCCCACCTGACAGGCTTGGTAGATATAAAATCACACACTTTTTATCATACATAGCAGACTGTCTGCTAATAATTTTTAGGAATCAGAGAATTAAAAATTATTAGAAAGATTAGAGGGTTTATGTTGTTGGTTTAACTAATTTAAATTCATTGTATTATACAAAAGAGATTTGAGTGCCTTCATGTCATTAATTAGAAATGTTAGCAACTTCACAGAGACCGAACTTCAGAAAGCTCACTGCTTTGAAAGATTATATCAGTGTAAAAACAAATTCTTTATACTTAAAATGGAGAGCATAATAAAATCCAAAAGGATATTGCCTTGCCTAAAGGCAATTGTGAGTGGTAATCTGTTGATTCTGTTGGTGCCAGTATTTCACCCAGGGACTCAATGACAAGGAGTGGGAAGGAAATTATTTGTTTTATCCCAGAGGAGGTTTTGAGATATTTATTTTTTACCTTGTGCAGCTTAGAGAAAGAAAACTGATATCCTGAAAATTTTCAAGGTCTGGTAATCTGAAAATTACGGATAATTTAATTTTCAAGTACCTTGTTAGAGAAAATTAGTAGGAATTATTGAATAGAGGTATGGCAAACTGGAAAAGTTCACAAAGCCCATATTTTCATTTTTTGTTTTTGAAAACCTGTGAAAGGGAGATCTCCTATTGAAAAAAGTAAAACTGAAAAATTCACAATCAAAATTTATGGTCAAAAAATTTATCACAGGATGATTGTGGTTAGAAGGGACTTTTGGGTCCAGCCCCCTGCTCAAGAAAGGCACCTAGAGCATGTTGTCCACAGCCATGTCCAGGTATGTTTTTAGTTACCTCAAAGGATGGAGACTCCAGCACCTCCTTGGGCAAGCTGTGCCAGTTCCAAGTCACCTCCACAGTGAAAAGATTATTTTAGAGAACCTCCCGTGTTTCAGTTTGTGGCCACTGTCTCTGGTCGTGTTTTTGAGCTCCATCGAGAAGAGCCTGGCCCTGTCCTCTTTGCACTCTCCCTTCAGGTATCTGTGCAGATCAGTGAGATCCCTCCTGAGCCTTTTCCCCCCTTTTGAGCAGTATCAAAAGCCTGACTGAAGTGTAGACAGACAATATCCACTGTTCTCCCCTCATCTACCAAGGCACCCAATTTTGATTTCTGAAAGCAGAGATGAGACAAAGGTGAAAGGATTATAAAGGCTGAAAGTGCATAATGAATATTGAGGGATGTGTGGAAGGTATTTCTGAAGTCCAATAGTAGCTTTTAATATGCTTCTATGCATTTAAGATATACTGTGTAAATATATATGGTAAGGTTTTATGCTAATCTTGTTTTAGCAGTCTTGTCTGAATATAAGACAAAGGAAAAACACATTAGATCAATAAAATAAATTTCAGACTGACTGGCACAATATTTTTGAGCTGTTCTTCACTGGGTTAGTGCTGCTTTCCAATCCTATCCTTCTTCTATCCTATCTAAGCTTTCAGATCAGTCATTCCAGTTATGTTGCAGCTGGACATCTGTAAAGCAGATGTCTTCCTTTACCTGTCCCTGCTATTGGGATTGAAAACTACTCCATGTGGAATCCAAGTCCTTCTGCTTCACTTCTGCAAGCTTGATGTTTAGTCCGAATGCATCTCCATCGAATGCCAGATCCCTGCCCCATGCCCAGAAATGGGGAGCTCCAAGATTTAAAAGGGTGGTGGAAGCAAAAAACTGAGTTGAATGGTATGAAATGAGATGGGCAACAGAAACAGCAGCTTCTGGGTGTGCTTTGAGACCTTCTAGATCCTCAGGTAGCTTCTTTTGCGATTGTGGGAGGCTCCCAGAAATCCTCTGAGGAATGTCAGGGTCGCAGATGCTCTGGAAAGGGAGAGCTAGAGGAATCATGGACTCCTGGCAAAGCCCTAGCAGCCTCTCCTGAGCTCTGCCAGCTGCTCCTGATGAAGGGATGCATTAAGGTTTTGGATTGAGCTGACTCCTGACAAAGCAGAGGAAAGAAGCCCCTGAGCAGCTGTGAAGGGAAAGCCTATATAAAGGCACACCTCAGGGCACATAACTCTGTCCATCATTGTCGTTCACTGAGCCAGTAATGGCCATTATGGTTATGTAAGCTGGAATCTTTTTCACCATTTTTGGCCTTCACAATGATGTATGGAAACTGCTTACAAAACATCTCTTTTAGTTAACATTGCAAAGAGATAACTTTGTTCTTTTTGTTAGTAGATATGCTTTGTATTTGTACTTGATATTAGTAATTACAAACTCCTTCACGTAACAGTTCAACAGATTTAGTTTATTTGTCACAAAAATACTTCTTTCAGTGTTGTTCTGCACAACCACACTGAAGGACTAGGGATGTTTAAAGGTGAGTGTGCTTTCTCTCATGAAAGCAAGAGTATTTTTTTATCTACACACTTTCCTAGCAGACCACTGTTCACCCCTGCTGGATAATGCACTTATTTCTGCTCCCATCCCCTGCCTGTGTGGCTCCTCTAAAGGGTTTCAGCAGCTGAGTTAAGGAGATCAGCCAGCCAGAAGCTCCCAAGCTCATGGAGGAAACCTGAACATTAACCTACACCCCATGAAAATGTAGCTGTTGATACTTTGTAAGGACCTACAGGTCTGTCTGTTGGTGACACAGAGGGTTTTATACCCAACACTGCCTGCCACAGGAGCCCCTTTGTCCCTTCAAATATGTCTATTTACATGGATCTGATTCGGTATGTCCTTCTACCTTTCTGCTTAGATACAGAACTCAACAGCAGATCAAGCCCTAGAGGATGAAAATAGCCAAAGAGCTTCCATCCTGATATCATAGCTGCTGTGGTTCATTCATCACTGCAAGGAGTTAATTTAGTTCTTTTTCTTTAATTAAATAATTTGTATTTGATGGGGATCTAGCCATACTTAACCACTTGATCTCATGACAAATGAGAATCAACTCCTTGCTTCTACTTCTGTTACAGCCTCAGGTTTCAAATGTTCACCATCCAGCCCTTATGCCTCCCCAGGAAGGAAAGGGACTGGGGATCACTGCGCCCCAGCCCATAATCTGCACAGGCTCCCATTAACAGATTCCTATTCCTGTTCTGGGTCCTAATCCCTGATCTCAAAACCACAGACTGCCTGTGACAGTAATCTTCCAGACAGCTCCACCTGAGCCAGCTGAAAACCAAAGAGTCTTGGTGAATTTCCGTATGCAAGGTCATTCTTGGAGACTGGAAAATGAAAAATAACTCTCAATCACAGCATGATTTGTTTGCCTAAATCTAAACATTTGTGTCACTTCAGACACCCTCATGCCTGCAGATGTTTGCAGAGGGCTGGGAGACATGTCACAGGGCTTCATCCCTTCTGGAGATCCAGCTAATGGACAGATGGTGTATCCAAGCAGCAAATACAGTCTTGGACACACTTAGGGAGCTGAATCCTTGCCTCAGAAGCAAAGAGGAACCAGAGTAGGAGAATAGCCTCAACTCTGATGTGCTAAGTAGCAGCAGAAAATCATTCCAGAGCATAGCAGAGGGTGGTTGCATCTGACAGGCTGGCAGGAGAAAAGGCTGAAGTGCTGCACCTTCCCAGACCTTGCTCATTTCCAGAAGGACAATAAAATCTAATGATCACTCCAATTGTCAGTCTGGCCAGTAAGCCTCCCTGTCACAGAAATAATGGTGATGAGAAAAAGTGCTGGTTTAGGTATATCAATCATTTTTAATAGGATTTGTCACACAAGTATTCACCAGTGAGAACAGAGACTGGATTATATGTTCCTACATTTGTTCTAGTGCCTAGGTAGAGAAATGACTGTGTGGAAAAGATCACATTGGAAATTGCTTATGGTTTGGGTTGCAGCAGCATGAGCCCAATTTTTTCTTATCAAAGTGAGGCCTGAGGAGATGGCAAAACTCCCAGAGACCTTAATAAAAGCAGTAACACACCCCTCGACCCTGCTACAAGGATAAAATCAAGTGAAAGCAGAGCGGTGAGGGACATCAGTCACTGTCTGAGCAGATGTCGCTCTGGAAATCACCAGACATCCTGAAAAATGTAAACATTACCATGGGACTGCATGCAGGATGAATAGCTTTTATAAAATACCATTTTTTAAAAAAATAAATTTTCTATGTATTTGCTTAACTTTCTCTTTTTACAGTGTTTATACACGTATTTCAACCCCTAGGTGAACAAAAATAACCTTTTTAAGTCCACAAGCTTATTAACCTCAAAAAAAGTTAACTCAAAAGGAAAAAGCAGACTTCCAAACCAATTTTTTTTTTTTCTTTTTTATGTTTTTGCTGAATTAAGGACATATTCTGAGAATGTTGACACTTCTTCCAAAAATAAGCTTTTATGTTTGGTTCTCTTTTCATGTCATTTATTCCTCTGTTGTGCTTTTAACAATGCAAGAGGAATCACTAATTCATTATTTATTTTCTTTTTTGCTTTGCTATGTTTTGTTTTGTTCTTTTCAGTCACAGTGTTTTAGCATAGTTTTCCAGGCATTTCAATTTTTATTTCATATATCTTTGACACTGTAGTAAATGGGGTTCTTATTAATATTTAAATTTCTTTCTTTTGTTTTGTTTTGTTTTTTTTATGCAATACTCAAAAGCCTCAGCATGTGCAATAATATCATAAATTCTCCATAATGCATCAAGTCCTGATGAAGGGAGTTGGGAGCTTGGGATCACACCTTTACACCCTGAAGCCTTATTGCAGGTTCCACTGTACATATGTTGGCTATTTCTGGCATATGTTAATCAAAATAATTTACATTAGAAATGCCAGATCATGGAACAAAAAAATGCTGAGAAACAGGAAAATAAGTTTCTATGTATTCAAGTCAGTGTTCAGTTTGAATACAAACAATCTTCATCTTTTGACCAAATCCTCTTCTGAGCCTGGCTGTAACTTATCAAAGTGTTTAATATCTAAGTTCCACTTTCAAAAGGTGTTTAGAAACTTCATTTTCTTCAGAGAATTAGGAGGAAAACCTATAAAGTAGTTTGTAAGAACCGTTTTATCTATCTATCTATCTATCTATCTATCTATCTATCTATCTATCTATCTATCTATCTATCTATCTATCTATCTATCATTTATCTATATCTAATCAATAACTATATCTATCATCTATCTATATCTATATATCTATATCTATACATATATCTTGTGATAACAAATTGTATCAACAGGGTTTTAATTTAAAAATACAATTCAATACGTTAATAGTGAAAGATGAAATTACTTTCGTGAGCTTTCCCAAAAGAAATATTCTGATTTATATATTAAGATTTTAGAACATGCTTAAGAAAAATTTAACATATCCTAATGTGTCTGGTCCATGTGCCATATAAATAGCCTTAATTCTACCCTGCAATTTTGTTATGAAGCCAGCTTTGACTTTAACTATGTATTTACTCCAATTTTTAACTATGAACTCCAGTTGTATGTACATGACACAACTGGAGAACTATAGACTTAAAAGAAGGCAATCCAGAAAGCAGACCAGAAAAATTACTATGTGCTGCTTATAATTAATAAACTTTATCCATCTGCTGCATGGCCATGAACAGCAATAAGGCAAATAAGATTTTGCAAAGAACTTCATTCCAGTAGTTACTACAAGCTCAGTTCTAGTTTACAGTGCACTTACTTCAAAGCATTAAAGGGTTACATTTTCTGAAACTTATTTTGAAAAGAATGACTATTTGCAGTTATGACTGTATAAAACAAGTACTTAAAATGAGCTAATGAGCACTCATACTTCACATTTATATTGTTTAAAAATATGAAATATGAGAATAATTCCTGTGGTGCTACAGGAACATGAATTAATTGATGTGTGTCTGTCCAGCTGAATGGAGAAATTAATTTACCACTACTCTCACACAGAAATATATGTACACTGATGAATAATATGTATTGAAACATTTTTTATCACTGTAAAATTCATATACTTTTCTTTTTTTGGGTCTACTACAACACCAAGTTTTTCTGTGGCATGAACATCTCCCACAGTGGGATGGGGAGAGGAACTGGAAAAAAGACAAAACCTTTGGCTTGAGATACAAACAGGTCAATAATTGAAATACAGTAAAATATAATATCAGTAGTAATTGTATAATAATATCACAATAATAATTTATATATATTATGTACATATATACATTCTATATAAATAATATATATTATATATTATATATTATATAATATATAATATATATTATATATTATATATTATATATTATATATTATATATTATATAATATATTATATATTATATAATATATAATATATAATATATTATATATTATATATTATATATTATATATTATATATTATATATTATATATTATGTATTATATATTATGTATTATATATTATATATTATATATTATATATTATATATTATATATTATATATTATATATTATATATTATATATTATATATTATATATTATATATTATATATTATATATTATATATTATATATTATATATTATATATTATATATTATATATTATATATTATATATTATATATTATATATTATATGCAATGTAGTAATTGTATAATATCACAATAATATCACTAGTAATTATAATGATAAGGGACATCATAAAAAGAGAAATAAATTTTAAGAAAAAGCCAAGCAAGTAAGGCACAATAGATTTGGTCACCACCTGCTGATGTGTTTGCAAACTTGCTGAGGGAACACTCCCATTGTCTGGATCATTAATGCAAACTCTGTTGGTTCTACTGTAGATCTGAGGGGCACACCAGCTAGTGACCCAGCTCCAGCTGAATTTGTGCTGCTCATTACAACCCCCTGAGCCTGGCAATGTGGCCAGTTCTCAGTTCACCTCTTTGTCCTCTTCCCTAGTCCACACATAATCAGTTTGGAAAAGGGGATGTTACAGGAATCAACCCCAACTCAAGATACGCAATATCCAGTGCTCTCCCTGGATCCACTGAGCCATTCAAGGCTGTCAAGTTGGTCAGTCATGACTTTCCCTTCAGAAATCCTTGCTGAGTACTTCTGATCACCTTATTTTTCGTGATGTTTGGAAACAGTTACCACATTTCCACAGCAGCCATTCATGTCAGTCACCAATCTCCCTGACTCAGCTTCCTTTGGGTCAGGACCAATAAAATGTCTCTACAGCATCTGCAAATACTATTTTCTGAAAAAATCAATGTATATATATTTTGCTAATTAAAAGTGGCTTAACTTTATCAACCATGTTGCCAGCCAGCAGTCCTTCATCTAGGGACAAAAAGGAGGCTCTAGCCCTAATAATTTTGTAGGTTGTGATTTTTGCCAGGCAGCTATCCAACCATTTGGATGTTGTTTGTTTCTCAAGATAGAGATGAGCCCTTTAGATACATGTGCCACCAGTTACCAAGTGCTATACTTTGTCCTTTTAGCAACCCACATCAATAAGATGTTGTTTTTCATTTCAAAATTAATGCTGTTTTGCCAATTAGTCAGTCACACCTCTGGTAACCTTATTCAATGCTATGGGGCTAATCACTCTTGGAAGGCCTTGACATATTTTATAATTGAACTGTCAGGTTTGCATTTGGCTGCCACTCATTCATATCTAAGTGTGACTTGTTAGCCACATTAAGCTGATTTCCTTTGAAGGCTGGTGGGAAGTATGGAGTCCTGATTCCCATTTTTGTATGTGATTATGGTACTCCTGCAGAGTACTGGTAGGGAAAAGGATCTTGCTTTCATTTTGTAGGCTAGATAAAAAGCTGAGGTGGCTCATCTCTGACTGCTCTGACTGTTGCACATTGTCTGGAATTTACCACCTTTTTCCTTTTGCTTTCATAGAATCATGGATTCATGGAATGATTGGGTTGGGAGGCCATATAGTCCAGCCCCCTTGCAATGAGCACAGGCCTCTTCAAGTAAATCAGGTTACCCAGAACCCTGTCCAACCTGGCCTTGAATGTTTCCAGGGATGGAGCATTTGCTACATTTTTGGGCAACCTGTTCCACTGTTTCACCACTCTTGTAATAAAAAACTTCTCCCTTTCTGTCCAATCCCACGTGTGTCTTCCCTCCTGTCTAAAACTCTGTTCTTGCCTCTTGCAGGGCTGTACACTATTCAATGTCATTAACAAGCCTTTAACTCTGAGTTCTAAGTCAGTGAATAAACCAATGTCCTCATGTCCTCCCCTTCGTTTTCCTTCCCTACTCATCAGTTTAACAGGGCAGCTACAAGAATGGGATGTAATTCCTCATGTAGATTACTGAGTAACATGAAACCTGCTTCAACAAACCTTTGCATCAGCAGCTTGGTATTCACAGCATATCCCTGTGAAGCAAAATCTTCACGTGGAATTGCATGTCACTAGAACAGGCTTATATCAAAATGCAAAGAGAAGTATCCTCACTTTTGGCAGCTCTCTGCCATGCTTGCCTGGACTTACTTTCTAAAATGAGATTAAGCTGCTTGAATTGAAATCCATGTGTCATGTGTGGAACTGAATGGGGTTAGAAAGAGAGTCTAAATGCAGCTGAGACAAAACAGTTTAAGCAGATACTATTTTCATGGGGCTTTATGTCCAAAACTCTTAGGTACCTAAAGCAGCATTGTCTGTAAGATTTGCAGGGGATTAAGAGAGGGGATAACCCCACCCAATTCAATTGTGTGACCCCTTAAATACTGCCATCAGACTGGGAGGTGCCTGTTCTTCATGTACTGCCCTCTAATTCCAGCTCTGAGTAGAAACAATCTGTTGTTTATTCCGGCTGGACACATTTGAGATCTGCCACATTTGGAATTTTAATGCTTTGAATTTCAAGGAACCAGGTAGCATTAACTGCTTCCATTTCTCTGTGCAGATTCTGTGAGCCATGAATAAACAGTAATCCCTGCAACCAGCCTGCAGCTGACTCCCATCAATTTCAGTACATCAAGCCAAATTTGTACTGAGCTAGGAGGGTCAGAGGAGAGGCACTTAAGTTGTATTTGACCTGCTGCACCTTTGTACCATACAGTATTGGCACTCTACTTTCTTCTATAGACCTATTTAAATTTAAACTTCTGCTGTTTAGTAGTTACTTTAAATTAGTTTGGACTCCATGATCTCAGAGGTCTTTTCCAATTTAATTTATTCTCTGATTCTGTAAATGAAGATGGTCAGCAGTTCTCTGCTGTGAACAGAGTAGGTATGTTCTTATTCCAGCCCACTAGAATAGGTGTCCACTTTATGAAGAGAAATTTGATTACTCTTGTTGTAGAGCACAAACCCAACATTTATTGTCCAAAAGGGATTCTCAGAGTTGATCTTTGGAAGAACAAAATTGATCTCTGAGTCTTGATAATTCCATGTTTATCCTCAGTCAGGGACCTGCCTTTCAAAAGGTCCATGACATCACTGAGGTCTAAAATACTTTCTAAATCCTATTCTTCAGAAGCCACCTAGAAATGGGATGATATCTTTTTCCAGCAGATGTCCCAGACAGGTAGCTGTTCATTAAAACTATGCTGCTTTTTTTCAACTTTCAGAACATCTATCCTGTATTTCATTTGCCACTTTTGCAGGGTGCAAATAACAGCAGGCACACAGACAGAGCTATTAAAAATGTAAGAAGTATTCCAGTAAATCAGTTACTTTGCAGTAAATCAGTTAGTTTACCATTATTGAAGTTCTGTATGAAGCGAGTCTTGCTGTTGGCAGAAGAGGATTTTGTAATAAATAATACAAAATATTCTGTTTTTTAAGAGGGATTTTGTAGAGACACTTCAACAATAAATGATTTAATGGGTTATGTGATGATCAATGGAGATGTCTCGTTGCATCTCCGAACACTAAAGCTCCTGATGCACACAGAATCCTTGGAGGACCTCTGCCTTTTAAAAGCTTGTTACCAACAGCTGACACTTACTGGTTTTGATAGTGTTTTGGTTTTGGTTTTTTGTTTGTTTTTTTGCTTGTTTGGGTTTTTTTTTTGGGCTTTTTTGGAAAGGGTAAAAATCTAAAGTAAAGAGTTCAGGATAGTGAATTATCCCCCTGTCAGCAGGCTGCAGTAGCATCAATTGAGACATGTTATGGTCAGCAGAGGCATCTACCAAAATGGACTGAGCTCCTTGGGAGATCAGACAGAAAATTATTCTCCTCTGGAAAGGGAGACTGCTACAGAGAGGGAGGTGGGCACACAGGAGACAGGATCTCACAAACAGATGGGCTCAACATAATTCCAAACAGAATTCTTGCTTTGCAGACAAGGATGGAGGAAAATGTGCATAAAGACTTGAGAAAGCTGGGCAATGTAGAAAGAAGAAAGACAAAGTGTTACTGCATGCCCAAATCTCACCTCAGTCACAGACTGGTGTCACCAGCAGATGTGGTTTGCCAAAATCTCAGAGCTGTGGCTCTGCATTCCTCTCAAATACTGAAGCTGTGTGTCCCACAGCTTGGCTCTACCCTAAATCAGTCACAAAGAAGATAAAACTCACAGTCCTGTATAATTCTTGAAATTATCAAATTTTCCTACGTTCATCAACTTCCATCATGTTGTCTAACACAACTAGATTCAGTAACAATTTCACCAGTGCCAAATATAAATTTAATATAGAATCCCTACATTTATTCTGCTTATACATCTAAGGACTACAGTAATTCTATCAGGTTACTTCCTTTTCTTTTTTTACTATGATTTCACTTTCCCTTGAGCAGCAAGTTTTGAAGATCAAGATGTTCATTTATTCCAGACTGAAAAAAACTACATAAAGCCCTGAGTCCTGGAACCAGTCCTTGCAGTAACTCTTTCGATATACCTTCACTGTATTCTCCTGTTTAAGGAAATGGAGAGAATTTTGTAACTTGTGTGCAAAGTAAGGGCAAAAAAATGTAGTTATTGGAAGCCCATGGTTGGACAATCACTGAAGAAAGATCTGTAGAAAGAGAAAATCCTGCAGGAACAGAGGAAGGTAGTGATCTCCAAAGGAAACTACATCCCAATGATCACAGAGTATCAGAATAGTCAAACAGCATTTGGGATTATGAAAACCAGTTAAGGGAAAAACAAATGGGGCCATTTTCCCAGGAGGGTGTTATGGTCCTACACCTAAAGGAATACATCATCTTTCAGAAAGAAAATGACTTCCATTTCAGTAAGTCTGGGCACAGATGCTGTTGGAACCACAGATTGGTGGAATGAGTGTAAGGAAATGAAACTTGCTCTTCTCAAAGTGAAACTAAAATTCATGGAGGTAGATGAACCTGGATCAAATGGCCTGACCATTGTTCATCTTAGATATGAAGCTGAAGAACTTTTCAAAATAAACCAGCAAGTTGAGAGCTTGTACCATATGAGCATCAAATAGTAAATGTACAACCAAAATAGCTACACTGCCAGAAGGGCAAAAAGTGACTTAAACAACTACAGTCCCATTAATCTGAATCCAGTGGCACAGTGGCACAAAATATTAGAGAAGAAATTTCACAGGAATAGAGTCATGGAATCACTTAGGTTAGAAAGGACCTTTAAGGTCATCAAGTCCAACAGGTAACACAGCACAGCCAATTCCACCTCTAAACTATGTCCCTAAGTGTCACACATGCAAATCTTTTAAATACCTCCAGGGATGGTCACTCTACCACTTCCCTGGGGAACCTGCTTCAGTCCTTGAGAGCCCTTTGGGTGAAGAAATTTTTCAAATATCCAATCTAAACCTCCCCAGGCTCAACCTGAGGCCATTTTCTTTTGTGCTATCTCTTGTCAGAAGAGACCAGCCCCACCTGGCTACACCCTTCTGTCAGGGAGCTGGAGAGAGCAATAGGGTCGAGCCTCCTTTTCTCCAGGCTAAACACCCCCAGTTCCTTCAACTGCTCCTCACCTGACCCTTCCACAACTCTGTTCCCTTTTCTGGACACACTCCAGCCCCTCAATGTCCTTCCTGAGCTGAGGGGCCAGAATTGGACACAGCACTCGAGGTGTGGCCTCACCAGTGCCCAGTACAGGGGGACAATCACTGCCCTGCCCCTGCTGGCTCCACTATTGCTGACACAGGCCAGGTGCCATTGGCCTTCTTGGCTAATACTTAAATACATGAAGATTAAATGATAAAACTCAAGTTACTTTCATTGAAAATAGTTCACATCTGACTTGCCTCACCTTTTGCTTTGATCAAATAATTGAATTTTTAGACAACTAAAAAAGTAGATGTAATTGGTCTTTTTTTGTTTTTGTTTTTCTTCATATGGTACCACATAAGAGGTTATTATTTGTGCTGATGGTTGTGTGCAAGGGAATAAGACAGATACTGGAAGGCATATAACAGCCTTGTAATTGAAGGAGAATCATCCAGATTGACTGTGATTATTACTCCATAGTTCAAAGGCTGCTCTTGTGATGGGTACTCAGTTTTCTCAGTTAAAATAGCTAGAATAATTAATCCCATATTCCTTGAATTTTGATGCTGTATAGTAGTCCCAGTGGGGGTTTTCTTTCTCTGAATAAATAAATTCTTGGAAATTTTTGGACCGGAGGAAATCTGTCCTTGAGGACTCTTTTGGGAAGCAAAATTCAATGTCTTGTATAGGTTACCTTGGTACCACCAAATGGATATTTGTTAAGGAAATTAGGAGGCTTTGTTGATGCAGAGATAGAAAAAGATGTTTCATAGAAGAACAAGGCAACCTGATAGACTAGAGGGATGGAAATACAGAAAAATGTGACAGTACAGATTAGAAAGCCTTGCCTTTAGGGTTTCATAGGTAGTCTGCTTCCTGTACAAAGAAATCTCATCCAGAAAAAACAGATGAGAAGGAGAAAACCCCAGGTGACAACCTCAAAATAAATCTTGTTGACTGTATACGACAGGGAGTGATTTGAGGAAAAAAATCTAAGTCTTTAACCTGAGTTGACTTTTTTTTTCAGATTATCCTCTTAGGTCAACTCCTTTGAATTACAGTCTGCCCTTTTGTGGGGGCATTAATCTCTTGTTGAGATCCCTCCACTCTGACCCAAGGTTCTGTCATGACAAGGTCAGCAAACCCAGCTGCTCTGAGGTGAAGATCCCACACCTGACAGCCCCATAGCAGCAGATTGCAGTGTATTCCACTGTGGATTACTCAGAGGAGTGATAAACTGCCATTGAATTATAAAACACAGGAGATTGCAAAAACAGCCTCTCTGAGGAGTTTACTCAGACAGCAGGAAACTGTGCTGGAGGCAAAAAGAAAAGTCTGAGTATCCAGGAAATATTAGTGAAAATCCCAGGTGCACACCATGCCTCTGAATGTTCAGAGTATTGGCAAATATTGACTCCAGCTCTAGCTGCTTATTACCACTGCATTGCCAGCTCATAATGATGGAGGAGGAGAATTTGCTTTTCCTTTTTTTCTTCTTTTTTTTTCTTTTTTATATATTTCGTTGTTATAGATGGTTAATTTTACTGTGGGAAAAAAATATTTTAAAAAAAAGCAGCAAGTTCTAGAAGTAGAACTCAGCTGTTCTATAGGCTACAGAGTGTAAACTGGGGGTAATTTTTTTTTAGCAAGACTCCAGCAAAGGAATGATTGGTAAGAAATGAGCATTATATCATACTTTCCAGACTATTCACAGGATTAAACCAACTGTGCACACAGTAAGCTGTCTTTACAGATCTGAGAGCAGCACAGGCAGTGAGACCCATTTGTTTTGGATGGTTTTCAAGACACAGCTATTGTTTATATTGTGCAGTGGCCCAGGGCAGCGGAAGAGGAAACTGTAAATTGCAATGAGCGAGCTGGAGTGTGCACAGTGCTGTGCTTCAGGAAACATCAGCTCTCCAGCTGGAAAAGGAGGCTCTGGGAGCAACTGCAACAACAGGGATGTTGATGTTGGAAGGGGGATTTTAATGTTATAAGGAAAATATCCAAAAGAAAAAGAAAATCCTTCAAGGTGATATGGTCGGCTGAGTCTGCTGTTGACTCTGCTTCCAGGTGTGAAAATCAGCCCAGTTCAGTTGTCAGTAGTGGTGAAAATCTCATGAAAACAAGATAATTAGATTTTGGCAGTAAATGCCTAAGTTTGGTTTTAGGTTTTTGTTTTGGATTTTTTCCTAAGACTGAATTTTTATTCAGAAAATTACATTCTGGGGACTTGATAAAATTCAGTGTGCTGCAGGATCATTATATAAATATTAGGGAGGGCTGTTCAGAGATTGTCTGCAGGCTATGGGCAGGTTGTTGCAGAGGGATCCATGAGATTACAAAAGCTGTGACAAACACCTGTTCTTGCATTCTGCCAGCTAAATGCACAGCAGATGTACCAGTTGTTTCCCACTTGAGTACCTTATGGATCTGCTGCCCTGAGGTAGCCTGGTTATCAAGTGGGGAGCAGGACAGAGGAGAGGGTTGTGAGACATTCTGCTTCTCCAAAACACTTGAGAAAGGTTGGTAGAGAGGAACAATGAGTGCTGGGGGTTGTCTGGCATTGGCTGGTGTTACCAGAAGGCAACATCTCCTTAGCTTACAAAGTCACCTTTGATAAATCCAAGAGTAAAGTCACAAAGTGGAGAAATTTGATACTTTTCCAGATGAGTAAAATCCTTAGAAAACGTGTAGTGTGCTAAAAGAAGGCAGTGAATAAAACACACGTGCCTCATCTGCTGAGGCCTGGCAGAGTTGGAGGCTGGAGATGGAGGCAAAGTCTGGCATTGCTGCCACCCCCTCCCCAAGGGGACCACCAAGAGTGGCTGCCTGGAAAAGGATGATGACAGTCTGGGTCTCAGCTCTGCTTGCTCCTCTTATAGGAGTAATATAATTTTCTGAAATGTATTCCATTATTTAAAAAAATCCCAAACAACCCAAAAAGAGTAAAAGGGTGATTGAGCCCACTGATCTGGGCATAAAGGTGAGCAACAGTGAAGTCAGCCTGCCCACCTGGCCTGGACCCAAGTCTCCCAAAATCCCAACCCTGCCTAACCATCCCAAACTCACAGAACTCTGCTCTGTCAAAATGTGTCAAGCAGTGGGATAGTTTCCTGCTAGGAACCATTTTAAACAGAGACCAGAGACACTAGACTGAGATAGCTGAGATGTATTTTAGTCATATTTGTGTCTTGCAGGCAGAGTTGTGCTAAATCTCCCCTCTTCCCAGTCCCTGTTTGGCAAGATTTGTATCTGAACACTGCCTTGCAATACTTCAACAGGAAAAACCTGAAGAAACCTAAAAAGGGGGTGTGAGTGTCATGAGCAGTTGTTAAGCTGATGCACTTGGGAACAGAGGTTTAGAGACTGTCACCTGATGTTGTTACAGTGATTTCAGTTTGGACTGGGAAAGTGAAAGCTGAAAAATTAACATAAAGCAATATGAAGGAACAATGGTGTGACTGGACCCAGACCGGCAGCTGGAGGGAGGTCTGGCCTTTGCAGCAGAATTTAAGTAGAGAAATTTCAGGTCTGCCTGCTTATTGCTCCTTTTGCTGTGTAAAACATCATGGGTTTTAGCCAGCTTAGAAGAAGGTAGTAGAGCCCATGTTCCATCTGGCTGTTTGGAAAGACACTTAACAGCACTTCTGACCAAGCCTAAATGAAAGTTAACTGGGCTGCCCTTACTGCCCTGTGAACAAGATGTTCTTCCCCCTCCCTCAGCCTGTGAGGAATAAGACTTTTCATATTCTCCAACAAGAAATTAGTGCTCAGGAGATGAAGTATCATGAATCACTGCATCTTTGTGCTTCTCTGCACACAACAGATGTGTCTGGCCTCTTACTCTCCGAGACCTGGAGGGCAGGGATTGTTTATACCTTAAGTGCTGACCTTCACCTCTGCTTATATTCTCAGTCACCTCTGAAGAAAACAAATTGGAGTATGTGACTGGCTGGTTACTGCACAGATCTGGCAAGTCTGAGATTTTGAGCATGAGAATTTCTTTAGTGCTTTATTTCATGCTCTGCCGCCTTTTCCCTGCTCTGATATCCCAAATCCCTGCCAAGCTCTTTCTCTGTGTCTTCTCCCAGAGAGAGATGCCCCCACTGCCTGCCCTTGACCCATGTGGACCTTTGCCTTCATCACAGCTTGGTGTGGGAATTGTTCGTGCTGGGAGCTGGAGCAGCCTGAGCAGCTCCCACATGAGATTTGCTAACAGCAAACACGGAGAATATCATTGCTGGATTCACACACAGACTGCTAATAAACACCCACACTCCTCTCCTCCAAGAGAGGATGTCATCACTCCTTCCATCATTTTCACTCTAGAATGTTGACTATTTATGGGGAAAAACTCAGGTTGGCACAGTGAAGGCACCAGTCTCAAGACTGTTTACTTTAAGCACAACGAAATTATTGTCATATCAAAAACAGGGCCGGCTGAACATCTTTCTTTTTTAAAACTTTCCTATTGTAAATAGATTTTTTTTTAAAACATATATATATCAACAACTGATCTTCTGGAAAAAAGCACTCATGAATTGTGAAGAATTAAGAGAGAAGCATGCTTGGAAATTCATATTTCAAAATGACAATTTCTACCCAAAACCAGAAAATGGATTGTTGTAATGACTTTGGGAATTATAGAGTGCTCATCGTACCCTCAGAGCTGTGATTCTAGTTTATCTCCCATCATGCCATTCCAGAATCATTAGTTGTCAACTCACTTTGCCTCATCTCCAAAAAGTTGGATCTGGTACACTGATGGAAACCCAGCCTGGCCCAGGAGCCACAGAGCTGAATGAGGTCAAAATCCTGGTTGCACAGATCCTACAAGACACTGTGCAAACTCTTCTCATCCCAAGTTTGGAGTGCTTGAAAAGAGAAATCTTTGGATTTCTACTTGATTGGCTTTGAAACATCCCTAAAATATCTATAAAAAGTCAGTAGAATTTTACAATCTTCAATTACTTTTTAATTGCTTATGAAAATAAATGGTTTTTGCTCTAGCCAAAACCCTCCTGTTGCTGAGTGACTTCCACAGGATGTGTAGAGGTCAAATCTAGGGCCCTTTTTAAGAAAAGACAACTTCAAAATTGTAGCTTTTTCTGTTTCCTGTATGGCAGAGATTCTGCACAACTTCAGTGTTCAGCACTCAGCTGAAAAATAATGGATGCCTATGAAAACAGAAGTTTTTCCTAAACAATAACTTTCAGCTAAAAACACTGTAGAGAATTAAATGAAGGGTTAAGGGCTAAAATTCTTTCTTGACTGCTGCAGGGAGAGCCTCCTGTGTCATTCTGTGTTGACAGTCACTAAAACTTTTTGTTAGTTTGATTGATAGGGATTTTCTATTAAATGTTTGTTCTTTTTGCTGTCAAAAAAAAAAAAAAAATACAAAAGTGTGAAAGTATCTAAAGGGAATTTTCTACTTAGACCAAAACATTTTCTCTTTCTTTAAGCCATCAAAGTGAAATATTGCATCGCTGTTCACACCAAATCAAAGTGTTTTACTTTTCTTTTAAAGGAAGGGAACCATTTTGTTTTGTGGTCTGCACTGAAGTCCAGGTGCCTCAAAGGAGGTGTAATTCATGTTCCCAGCTTTCCTTATGGGTGTACTACAACTTCCCTGAGACCCCTGGCTCCCCCCTAATATTACACCACCTGATATTTCCCCAAAACTGAATAATTCAGCTGCACTCTCTGAAATTATGGTAGAATTTAGAAGCACTTTTTATGCTACAGAAAGTTCTGTTGCTTAACTTGTCCTTTGATTGGAAATTAGAAAACCTCAAAGTAGTGAAATGTCCCACAGGAACAGACATTGTGATTTTTTTTGCTTAGCTCAGCAGCCTCTCTGGCCATTGCTTACCCACTCTTGTGAAAAGGGAGGAGAAATTGCTCCAAACAAAAATGCTTTAGTGTGGTCACTGCTTCAATCTGAATTCAATTGCATTTAAGAGTCAGTCTGGGAGAGAGTTTGGCAGATATGTAGTGTGTTAAATGACTCAAAAATGTAATTATTATGATATGGCATGCATTAACTGAGAATTTCTGATGTAGGTGAAAAAAGCAGGAGTCCTGAGAAATGGATATTCTCCAAGAGTAAATGGTAGGCAATTGCCAGCAAAGTGAGATATATCTTTTAAATGGTTAACTTTGGCTCTAAAAATAAAAATGCTGATTAATTACCTTTTTAAAGCACTTTAATAATGGCACTATTTAACCTTAACAGCAACCTGCTGGAGCAGATGAGTTTTAATACTGCCTATTGAGAGATAATTAAGTAGCGGATCTGTTAAAATATCTTTATTTTCGATGCCTTCTACTATTTTAATGCCCACCTCCAGACATCCAGTGGCTGAGGAACTTCTGCACCTTCTGTTGGTCTCTGAGCTGGTGGCACCTGAAAACATTTTACCTCTGAGGCCCCACTGTGGGAACCTGCATCCACAGGTATTCCCAGGGACAAGCTGCTCCCCAAACCCCTTGTGCCTGTGCTGCTCCACACAGAGGTGGGCAGATGGTTGTCAAAGCACTGAGGAGGGCATTTATCCGAGATTTCCTCCCAAAATTGTCCAAGGGTTTCCAGTGGCAAGTTCAAATTAGTATTGTCAGGCAGTGAATGGAGCCAGAACAGTTCCTGGTTCCAAAGAAGCAAAAAAAAGAGGGTGAGGAGAGAGACAAAGCAAGCAAAGAGGCAAAGAGAATATTAGTGCTTAAAAATGCTTTATCAGGGCTTTGATTCTTGCAAAACAGCCAGCAGGATTGGAGAAAGCTTGAAAACATTCAGAAAAACGAGCAAGCATGGGAAGAGATGTGCACTTCCCTGCTAGAGGTTAATAAGGGAAGTAAAATACTTTAAGTCAATGTATAAAGCACTTCTTTGTTTGAACAGCAGAAGTTTAATTCTGGAATGAAACCAACCATTTGTGAAATTCACATATTTCTTCACTTAATTAATAAATAGAACAAACTGTTTCAATAGGAACACAAAAATATTCTGTTTAAGGTCTATGCAATCTGGATAACTGCCTCTGATGGTGACCAGCACCACATAACTCAAATAAATCTGCAAGAAGCAGGTCAGTATTGGGATTTTGAATAAAGTCCAAGTCCATTTTCCTTCTAAACATCACTGGTCAGAAGTTGGTTGGTTTATGTAAAAGGATTGTTCCCTGTTTCTCTGGTGTTTCCAGTTCTCAGATGGAGTCCTTGAAGCCCTGACTATGCACTTCTCTTATTTCATCTCAATTTTCCTTAAAATAATTGAGCAAATAAAAAATAAAAAGGAGAAAAAAGAAGAAAAAGGAAAAATAAAAAGCCTTTCTATTTGTTGGGGATAACTTGACTAGATATTTTGAAGGCTGACATAGGTTCAAGACAAGACTGGACAAATGCATATGAAATAAATTCACTGTGTGTAACTAATTAAACAGAAACCACTTCCAACACAGCAACTGTCTCTGCTTGAAAACAGTTGGAGACTGGAAAAATATGAGAGGAGAATATCACATGTCCTTGTCCTGCTCTTCCACTTCCCTTGGGAAAAGCAGCCATTGGAGACAGAACTAAATGGACTTTGGTCTGATGCAGAATGGTCTTTTGTACAGCAGACACCATTTACGTATTGAAAAATCCCACCCAAATTCATATGGCTAAAGCAACAATCTGAAATTATTTATATTTCACCCACAAGCTAGTTTCAGTTTGTTATCTGGGTAAGCTGGGGATTTTTTTCCCTAACATTTAGGATTGAGCACATCTTGGGATCTCCATGGATCACAATAGTCAGTGTTGAAATGCTGGGTACTTTATGTTTTGAATGGTAGCATATATTATTTATAATATTTTCTTTAATAATAGTAAGAACGTGCTGCACCTTCATAGAAAATTAACATGCAGGGTTCTTTTTAAATGTGAGAACTTAGGAGGACAGTTTTATTTTCGCAGCAGATCTAAATAACAGTTTTGGTGCCTTTGTTTTTTAATAGGGAGAAAAAAAAATCCCTCAAGTATTATCAGTGATTGGTTTTACTGCAAAACTGACTCTACCGCATTAAGTTACATTCTCCCCCAGGAAACCACTTTCTTACATTGGAAGAAGAACTTGAGGAGTTGAGTGGGTGTTCAGTGCTCTGCTGCAACAAGGTCCTGGCTGGGGGGAGCCACGGTGTGTTAAACAGCCCTGGGCTCCTGCAGGGATGCAAATCTGGGGGAAGGCAAGAACTGTGAGAGAGGAAATGAGCCCGGTGGCTACTCTTCATAAAAAAGGGAGAATTTGTGCATGCCAGCACAAATAGTGTTTTTAAGGGCATAGATAGCATCTTTGGGGATGTTTTATTTTTAGCTTGAAAACTTTAATATGGCTAATTAACTTCAAATGGGATGGATGGCATAAACAGGCAGAAGCCTGCTGGTGAAATTAATTATTCACCCTAGGAAGGGACAAGGTACATATGAGGATGTTCAAAATGGGAAAGGGGAATTTGCTGTGTGGGAAAAGTCTAAAAGAAAAGCATAACCTGAGTTCAGTGTGTAAAGTTAGAGGTTTATATTTCTGTGATGATTACATGGGACTGAAGTGAAGAAGGCTTGTGAGGTCTTCATTGAATTTCTGTGGGAAGGTACAGAAGTTTCAGCACCTGAGGTCTCGCTTCATGGACTCTGCACTGGAGGAAGGAGCTGGTGTGTGGTGTCATCTAGTGCAGCACTTTTCAGCAGGGGCAGAGCCTGGCTGCATCATGGTAGAAACAACACAAAAAATGTTAACTAAGAAGGAGAGAGAAAACACTTTAAAATCCTCCAAAGGATCTGATTAGCCTAAACTTTCTGTTCTGGAGGCATAAGAAAAACAGCTGAGCCTGGCTCACTTTTGTTGGGAAAGGGGTGATTCTCCTTGGTTGGAAATTAAAGAAAAATCTCAGCCCCTTCAGTGATGACACCTATAGCCACTTCCCAGACACACATGGAGCACCTCACAGGTGAGGCAATGGGAAATTTTAAGGGCAAGGATGCCGATTTTACAGTTTGGTGCCCCCTTATTGCCAAAACTTGGTCTGATGAGTCCTGTGGAAATGCTGGAACAGTCCTGCTGCCGTGTGGCTCTGGGAAACCCCACAGACACTGCAGCAAAGAGAATCACATGTGAGGCTGCCCACAGGTACATTCTCCCTCTCTGGAGCTGGTGTATCCTTCAGGTCAGGAGAAGTGCTGCATCATCCATTTCTGGGCTTTCTCTGTGTGTATGTGTGTGTATGCATAGGAAAGAGTGGGAGGGAGAGACTGCTCATTTTTTGTGTCCCTTAATTAGGAGCGTTGTTACCATGGCTCTGGGAAAGATTCATCATGAAGATGGCTGTCATCACTCCCCCGTGATGCAGCTTGCAGGAGGCCGATATAGTCAGCTTTCTGACTCAGTTAGAGACCAGAGTGGGAGGCAGAGGACCTAAAGATCATCTCTGCCCATTAGAGGAGACAAAGAAAATTACTTGTGAGTCATTGCTCCACATGTGCTTGTGCACTTTTCTGGGTTCTCCACCCCAGACTGAATCCAGCCAGGATTCAAGGCCACGGCTGCTGGCTGTGCTGGCCTGCCAGGGCTGCATCCTTCTCCTGGGCGGTCAGGCATGCAGGGCTTCATTTCATGGCTGGGCTGTTTCTTGTCTGAGATAAAAGAGAGGGAGATGGTCTTCTCCCAGCTACATCTGCCATCTGCATCAGCACAACGCCATGCTCACACCCAGACGAGGCATTATTGGGGATGAGCCACCTCCACAGCTTTCTGACATGGCCAGGGAGGCTTCACAGGTGTGTCTGTGTCTGTGCTGCTGCAGAGGGGTCCATCCCTGCAATCCATAATCCACTGGTAACCTCCACCCAGTTTTCTCTGTTTACACCTTGGGATTCACAAGCAGTACAGAGGGGTGGGCAGATGGCAGGCCAAGTTAAGTTGCCAGGAAGGTACAGCCACTATGAAACTTATTCAGGAATTAGTCTTGAAAACACAAAGATGAAGAGACAGCAGGGAGGAAGGGACAGCAGGAACTTGCTGACACCTCTATGAGCCAGCATCCTTCCCCAGTGTACATGTGTGTGTGTGAGCACTCATAATGGCAATTAATAAACACCAATAATTAATCCTGAGCTGGACCACTGAGCTACCTTCCCCTCCCTGTAGGTGACTGAATTCTGCAGGGGCTGCTTGTGCATTCTGGATGGATCCCCATTTTCACAAACACAGGAGGCACAGCCTGTTCATGTGCTGCTGCCTCGCTCACCATCTGTGAGGATGCTCTTTGTCCACAGGCTGATCCCACCTCCTCCTCATTACAGACTGGATATGACCAGAGGACCCCATTGCAACTGATGTTAGGCAAGAAAAAGGCTCCTAATTGGCTTTGTTTTGCATCGTTTCGTTAATAAGCCAGCTGCACTGGGAGATGCTGTTTAGGCCACACATTTGAGACAAAGAATACATTCCTGTCTAATTTAAAGCATTAAAATCTGCCAAATCTAGCCATTAAAACTCTACATGTAAATTTAAGCCATATAGTTACTCAAACACTTAAAAACTTAAGTAAATTTGCAGTAAGATGTGCACAGATTTATTCCACATATGCCTCCCCTATGGGAGTTTCACGGGTAAATCCCTGTGCATCTTTTCTCTTATTGTAAATACGTACACTAACGATGCATAGAAATGGCTTTCACAACCTTGATTCACCAGTAATTTTTGTTTGCATTACTTTTTATATTGCATTATAAAAAATCAGCAGTGATTTAACACTGAGGAATTCCTACCACTTTGTTATGGCCCTCCACTGAGGAGAAACCAGCACAGAGATCTGCAAACAATGATTTAATTTGTGCAGCCACTGTATCTCACCTACTTGCATATCAGTAATAGTCCATCTGCTGCTGACAGCCGGTTCCAAATGTAGTAATATAACAAGTAATGGTGCTACAGTAATGCAACACACCACAGCAAATCATCTCATAAAGGACACAGAGTGTTTGCCAGGGTAGATTTGAAAATACTTGGTTTGTGTGTTATCTATTTCTTGCCAGTGTCATTACGTTAGAAGTGAGGCTTAAGTGAATAACTGGTTGATGCTTGAGCAGAAAAGTTAATATTTATTCAGGGGAATGGTCTGTGTGGAGAACTATTGATGTAACTGGGCACAAGTCTGTCATCAAAAGAGGTTTTTAGTATTTTGATGGTGGTAAATGTTTCCTGAGTGCTATGACTGAATTTGTGCTGCCTTTTCTTCTGAAATCAAGGATGAAAATCAGTATTATAAAGCTGGACTTAGGAGTGGGATACTTATCAGTGTGACGAGAAAAGACATGACTGTGCCTTCCTAAACCACTGCTGAAGTTTTCATTCCAACATGTAGAGAAACTTGTGTTCTAAGTCATATTTGAGACATGTTTCCTCTAATGGGGAGCTAGCCAGAAAGGGCAGTGGCAGCTGGCAGAGAGGAAAATACCAATACCATGAAAGAGGAGAAGAACTGCAGGACCCCTAAAGAACACAAGGAGATGTGCTGAATGCTATTCAGATCTCTATTTTCCCTCTGATTAAATAATTCATCAGGAACAAGAAGCCTTTATGTGCAGAGTTATGTGTCCATGTTAGTGCTCAAGGGTTTTCTTTTTTGTACAAAGAGTACATCTGAAGAACTATGCATATCTTATGATTTGTTTAGAGCTTGGCCTTTTTTCCTTTGATTAGTGTTAGTGGGTTTATTTCTTCAGGAAATTATACTAATGTTATTCTGGTTATAAGACAATTTCGTCTCTAAAATGAAAGCACTGAACTATGTGCACATGGTTACTCTCATTTATGTGTAACAGTCAAAAACCTTATGTAAGTGATAAACCTTTAAATATTTGTGAATGTCCTCCAGTTACTCTACCATCCCAGTGATCCTCAGGTCTGTGTTTTAGTCCAAGTGAAAATGTTTGGAAGTGTTTCGTCTCACTTCTCTCCCATGGATGCCCTCCAGGCAGTGTGAGAAGTGGCCAGGGAGAGAGCAGTCCTAGACCTGGTGGGGAAAGAGGGGCTTGTGTTAAATAAATAAATACAGGGAGAAAGAGGAGAGGAGAGGAGAGGAGAGGAGAGGAGAGGAGAGGAGAGGAGAGGAGAGGAGAGGAGAGGAGAGGAGAGGAGAGGAGGGGAGAGGAGAGGAGAGGAGAGGAGAGGAGAGGAGAGGAGAGGAGAGGAGAGGAGAGGAGAGGAGAGGAGAGGAGAGGAGAGGAGAGGAGAGGAGAGGAGAGGAGAGGAGAGGAGAGGAGAGGAGAGGAGAGGAGAGGAGAGGAGAGGAGAGGAGAGGAGAGGAGAGGAGAGGAGAGGAGAGGAGAGGAGAGGAGAGGAGAGGAGAGGAGAGGAGAGGAGAGGAGAGGAGAGGAGAGGAGAGGAGAGGAGAGGAGAGGAGAGGAGAGGAGAGGAGAGGAGAGGAGAGGAGAGGAGAGGAGAGGAGAGGAGAGGAGAGGAGAGGAGAGGAGAGGAGAGGAGAGGAGAGGAGAGGAGAGGAGAGGAGAGGAGAGGAGAGGAGAGGAGAGGAGAGGAGAGGAGAGGAGAGGAGAGGAGAGGAGAGGAGAGGAGAGGAGAGGAGAGGAGAGGAGAGGAGAGGAGAGGAGAGGAGAGGAGAGGAGAGGAGAGGAGAGGAGAGGAGAGGAGAGGAGAGGAGAGGAGAGGGTCTGTGCTGATTTCCTGCTGGCTCTGGCAGGACTGATGAGACTGACAGGAGCACAGAGTGGTGTGAATACACGGTACAGAATGAAGCCTGCCTGTATGAACATAACCTCTTGATATTGTTTCAGCAGATTTGAGCTGGCAGAGTGAATTTGTATTGGATCAATGCTTGGCGTTATGTGGCCACAGCATTTCTGCTCCTGTGTTAGCAGCCCTGAAGCCAGATTTGCTGTACAGTCAAACCATGGCTTGAATTGGCATAGAAAGGAAAGCTATTTAAGGTCATGGTTGTGGCAGACTGCTGGCTTTGCCTCAAGCAGCTTGTGTAACTGCTCCATGAGCTCTGCTGGCTCTGAGCGCTGTGGTGTCTGTCTGTCACAGTATTTACTGCTGAAAAGGGGAAAAGAGCTGAAGAAGTACAAAGGGAACATGTTTCCACAGGTCACCCTCCTTGTACCAAAGCGTCATCCAGCCAAAGCCCGTGGTGAGCTTGTGGTTCAAGCGGGTTCTGCTCTCCAAGGCCACATTTTATAAAGCCAAGACCTCTCCTGCAGACATACATCACTCTTTAAAGAGAAAGCATTATTCATTAAAATCAAACTCTCTGCTGGTGAGATGGAGCTTTCCTGGGACTTAATTATACCAGGTTTGGAAGAACAACAGGCAAGGATGTTAGGCTTCCTCTCCCATGAGGAGAAGTTCCATTTCCATAATTTAAACTCCCTTTAAAAAGAAGGGCTGGGAGAAAGACTTTGGAATAATTCTTTCTCTGGTTGGGAATTAGAAATGAATAGATCCAAATACTTGTATGAATACAGGTGTAAAATGGATCACAAATTCCATAAACTGCTCTACTGTCTAATAAGGACAGAGGACAGCAGCTCTTCAGATTTTATCTAAATGCTTCAGAGCAGAGGTGTTTCATTCTAGACCGACACTATTGCTCCTGTGCAGAATGGAAAGTTTTATGGCAATGATGGAGAATAATTACTCAAATATTTAAAGTTAATTAATTAAATGTATAAGGTTAGACTAATATATTCATCATATAGGTATGATTTTGATAACATCTTTTCCAGTCAGAGATTTTATTCCAGTTAATAGCAGTGGCTTCATTGTTCCCTCTCTATCTGGACATTGCATCTACCAAAGATCCAAGGCTCAGATAGAGTTACCTGACATCCTTTCTCCCCCACACAGCATATAAGGAGGCCCCTATTTTGAGAAGTAGCTTGCATATGTACAACTGTAGCATAGTTGCATATCTAGTGTAAAAAATTACCCTGAAGTATCAAAAAAGTACAGATTCTTTGTTATTATGGAAGAAAGATCACTAAAATGAATTTTCAGAATAGTGGGAGCAGTCTAGCAGATGTCTTCAAGCCATGCACAGTGTCTGAGGTCAGACACTTGTACCACATGGAAGATGCATCTGGGAGGTGCTGGGGGCAGAAAGCAAAGGCTGGGACAGTGCAATAAGGCAGAACTTCTCCAGGTTGGTGCTAGAGCTGCAACTGAGTTTGGAGATCCTCTGACCAAACTGGATATTTAATCACCTGTAAGAGGATGAAACACCGAGAGCAATTATCTTACTTTGGTGAAAAGACCAAATGCATTATGAATTCTTTCAGGATAAATGTCCTCATCTTACAGCTAACAACTAATCAGTCTTAGGCCATTAGACCAGCAAGGTCTTAGGACTAGGGAATACTACCTGAAGACTCATCCATTAAGCCAGTTTCCCTTAATGCAGGCAAAGACACCTTTAGTATCTTTCTCTGAATGTCCATTTTGAAATGAACTGGCTTAAAAAAAAATCTACATACAAAAAATGTACATCCCTCCCTTGTCACTTTCTGGAATAAAATGACAGCAAAAGCCCATCCTGTTGATTTAAAATGCAAATAAGAAATGTGCTGCTCGGGACTTATGACCTCCTCTGTGTAGACACAGGTGGAACTTAGAGAGAGATTTCTTAAAGCTGACACTTAAAAAAAAACTACTTTAATTTGTCACTTGATAAAGCATTTTTCACAAGATGAAGTCTTGATGGTTGTTTATTTTCTGCAAAGAGGAAGGGAAATGAAAAAATAAGCACCACCAAACACATCTTGTAATAACAGACTTCAATAACATCTGGAAATACACATTTACACAGTAACAGCATTCTGAAATGAGAAACAATTGCTGTTATGTAGCACAGTGTGCTTTGACATGATCACATTTCTGAACATTTTTTCACTTTGGCTGTGGACAGACACTCTTCCATGTTGAGCCCTGCTGGACAGGGATGCTCCCCTCAGCCTGCCCTCGGTCTCTTGGTGCTGCTGCTGGAGGCTGCTGCTCTGTACCTGTCAGCACAGGAACTCACTGAACACTCCACAGCTCACTTCAGTTCAAACAGGAAGGGCCAGCTCAAAGAAATCCAGTGACAGGTGTTTGTTCACAGAGGTCATTTTAACTCAATTGCTTAGGGAGCAATCAGAAAAGCAGTCTGGTTCTTGCTAACAGGTAGCAAAAAATGGGACAGGAGCCGGGGTGGTAACCTTACCACCAGCACAGCTGCTTGAAAACAAATGTTTGTCTGTCCTGTGTGGGCAGATGGCAAGTCACATTACCTGACTGCAATATAAATTGGATGTGAAACTGTGCAAACAGGAGTAGGAGAAATGCTTGTTGTTATGGGCTAGCTAATATAAATCATCCACCAGTATTCACTCAAGTGTTTCTTCTTGGAACCTTCAGAGATCTGTCTTTTTTTTACAGAATGCCTTTGGTTAAGCAATCGCTCATGATAAAACACGTTTCAGTGTTTTCTAACAGGTGTGATTTAGCATATCTTCCCACCTGTCAATGGCAAATGCCTTCCTGATTAAGAGTATTCGTGATGCAGTGGAAAAACTTCCCATTGACCAAAACCCCCCTCAGTGAAACTTCAGTGATGCTTGGGATCCACCTGTTAGTGGGATAAAATTACATAAGCAAAACCTAGAATTGAAGGATGGGCACAATGTAACCTGGAAGAGAGACAGGGCTGGTTTTCAGATCTATAACCATAAATGATTATTCTGTGTGCCTTGTTACTTGCTGTATGGTATCTCAGCTCAATACAAACTTGAAAGGAAAGATTTTGCATCCCTTCTCCTTTTCTTTAGCAGAAGGGTCAGAAGGCCCCTAGGGCTGTAATGTACTTCTTTGTATTGTCCTTTTGTTGTTGCTACTTTGAGCTACTTAGGAACTATAACCCAACTTCCACCTCCTTTTTTAATTAAATATTATTGAGGTATTTTAGTTATTAATGACCCTAAACACCCCACTGACCCCTGCCAAATCTTCCTCTGTGCCACTGCACTTCACAAAAATTTTGATTTCCTTGGATGGAGAGGCAGCTGGTAAATGCCAGCTGTGGAGAAGCCTCAGAGAGTGATAGCTGCTGCCAGAGGATTCACACATGGTGGTCTACAAAGTGCTGTCAGGGTTTCACCTCCTAATAATCCAGAAATACTTAAGGAACTGGCGTGGATCAATTCTGCCATCATTTGTCTTCTTTTATGAAGCTGTGATTTCTGTTATCTCAAACATGCTGCATGAGATAGAAAATTCTCAGTTCCATTTTATCCCTCAGTTTGGAAAATCAAAAGATAAAGAAGATGTAGATCTGATGCTTAAATAGGATCAGGTACTTCAAAGACAAAACTATTTTCCTCCTCAGATGTTCCAGAAATTTCTTCTCAAAAAACCCCTCTTCTTTGTTCCTCTGTTTTAGAACATAGAAAATATGTGGTGTTAAGGCTTCCCCCTCTTTATTCACACAATTTTCATCTTGCCAGAAATCAAAGTACTACAGAGGAGGTGGAAGTTTAAAACTGTCTATTCTCCTACCATTTTAGGATGTCTTTTGTGTTCAGCTTCAGCAGCTTTTAAATGTGAAAAACAAGAGAATCTATTTCTAAAAAAATATTCCCTATCAAATGTAATTATAAAAGAATTAAATATTCCAGAAGCTTTATTATTACCTGATGAGCATACACATGATTTTGTGGTCATGTCACCTTTTGATTCAGAAAAACTCTCATGCTAAATAAAGTCTGGTTTTCGTGTGGGTAGGGTGGTGTTGTCACTCATCATATACTTATTTACCTATTTATTTGTGTCCAGCCACTGCAAAAAGATTAAGGGTATTCCCAAATTCCCTGGATGTTTCCCCTCATCAATATCAGGTGCCACCACCAGCTGTTCTCAGCCTTCCAGCCCCTGCTCCAAGAATGGAGCAGCAAAGCCTTTCTCATGGGCACAGGCAGAGTTCTCCAGCTGATTTTGATGGGACTCGAATGGGCACATTCCAGTGCCATCGTGATGACATCCCAGAGATCCAAATCTTCAATTTCTGCCTGAACTTGCCAAGGGCTAAGCACCTTCCTGTCACTGCTCTGTGATTTACAGGTTGGAAATGAGACACTGGAGATGGGGGAAGGGTTTCCAGGCAGTGGTTAATGTAAGCCTCTCCCTCCATCTGCAGAACACATCGGATCACATCAAAGGAGGGATGTGTTGCAGGTGCCAGCTGGGTTTAGACCGTGCCCATTTTACCCTTGCTTGCTGATGTAGCAATGGCCAATATCTGATGCCTCTGTTATTTTTGTTGTTTGCAGAATTTCTCCTCCTCTGCATGGCTGGGTAGGCGAGGAAAGGTTTGGGAACCTTACCTCCTTCACAATCAACATCAAATCCAGATGATGATTCACTTTGACAAATAGGTTGGAGGATTTCCCCAACTGCTGTCTTCCTCTGGGAGATAATGTGGTAAAAAAGTCCTGGAGGAATTTTTTAATAGACTATCTTTTGGGAATTATTATTGTTTGCATCTGTTATTTTACTGCCTCTGGGAATTATGTTCATTGCTGGAAATATAGTCAGAGGGGCAATTCAAGATGTAATACATTTTTTTTGACTATTCCTGCTTATTGCCCCTGGTTCTTCCTGGGTATTGGGAGACTGTATGGGATGCTGTTTGTTACTAAGGGATGTTTTTCTGCATTCTATGCTTCTATGGCTTAATTTTTCTTTTGACTTGGCATTTCCTTTTAATCCTCTGTGGAATATTTTTTTGTTTTTCACTCTGGCCTGGATGCATTTTTGGCTACATTTTTTTCTTTTATGAGAACAGAAACCAATCCTGCTCCTCCACACCCATCTCATACTGGGTGAGATCACAGTTCCACAGATCCATATTAGGTGCAAGCATTTTCCCAAAGATTACACAGCAGATAAATCTCTCCATTTCAGCACATGGTTTATTACTGGATATATTGTCTGCCTACACATGCAGGAACAGATAACCAGTGATTTATATTTTCATAATGACTGCTGCAGTGATTCATTTACTCTGTGGTATATTGGTGTCAGGGCAAATCATTTATGTAAAAGGGGAGAGACATCGAAGAATGAATGGCAATATGAAATGGTACAGAAAGGAAAAGAGGATAAAAAAAAAGCCTGGACAAATTAAAGTGCTTTCAATGGCCTGAGGAAAGTCGAGGCAAAGGGGTTTTTGCATTCCTGCTGCTTTTTTTTTTCCCGGGGATGGGACATCCACAGCTTCTCTGGGCAGCCTGTGCCAGTGCCTCACCTCCCTCACAGTAAACATTTTTTCTTAATATTTAATGTAAACTTCCCCTCTTTCAGTTTGAACCCATTATTCCTTGTCCCATCACTACAGTTCCTGATAAAGAGACTAAACACATGATGAATTTAGTCTTTTCACATCTTAGAGGTAATCCTGTAACTAGTTATGCTGAAATTCCTTTTAAAAATCTCTGCCAGAAAGGCTCCATTAACATTGAATTAACATAACATTGAAGACATTACACAAAAAAGCCAGATCACCATCACCTGCACCACAAAAACCTCACTGAAGCTGGTAAGAACTGCTATAGCCAAATCTGTCAGAAGTGCTGTTTACAAGAGTGCCTAATTTGGTGCTGATCAGCTGTTGGCTGATAATTCCATGTCTGCAAATCTTCATTCACCAGCTCACACAAAGAAATGATGTCATTCCTTGTGCAAGGGGAAGTGCTGCAAGGGTTAATAAGTCAGACTTACCCAAATGAAGAAAATGACATAACAAAAGCTCAAAATTTAAATCCTGTGAATACTTGCTATGCACACTGAAGGATTAATTGAAAAATTCTTGGCAATAACCACATTTGTGAATACTAAATGTATTTGCTGGTACTTTGCAAATAAAGAATGAGGCTAAGGTTATGAATAAATTGTTCAGGGTTTCTACTTTTAACTCTGGAATATTTGCTGACAGCATTGTTGAAATCAGAGAAGGAATTTATGTGGTAATATTGAATAGGTTAAAGAAGAGATAACATCAGGACAGAATATTCTGAAAGAACCTTCTATGGTTAGGAGGTGGTTTTCTCCCCATAACTTCTTTCATAACTGTGTTTCAGCACTGCCAAGCAAATCAGGTTTTTTGTTGGTTCCATATGAGCTGAGACTTGCTATATCTACTGATTTAGAAATATTTGGTAACTGAAAGCACATCACAGCCGGGCTTCAGCAATTTTTATTTCAGACAAAACCACAGCTTTTAGTTAACACAAAGCTATTCATAAATGGCAAAACTTGGTGAGTGATTTCTGGTCAAAGTGAAATATTTCACTAAAACCTTTTCATTTTCTTGCGTTTTTCTCATTTCGTGTGGCCATTTGAAATGTGCCTTGCCTACATCCTCTTAAACTATTGCAAAGCATAATTCCCCTGCACTTGCCCGGTCTCCAGTCACATTGACCAAAGCCAGTTAAATTTGTTTTGACTTGCAAAGCACCTTATCTGCTCTTCGTCCCTCTTTAGCCACCTCGGTGAGGAGTTTGCTCTTTGCTTTTCAAATTTCTGGGCTTGATTTACTGCCAGGGCGATGGGGACAGGTTTTGTTCTGCCCCTTTCTGCTCTGCTCCCCAGCAGGGCCATTCCCCATGGTAGCCTGGGGAAGCTTTTCGTGGGAAGCCGGGCAGGTTTTGCACCAGCAGCTCTCCCGGAGGAATTTCATCAAAGCTTTCCCTGCCAGCCCGAGAAATCCCCGGGCTTGCATCACTGATGCCTCGGGGCAGGGCTGTTCCAGCTCTCTGGCATCCAGAGGATCCAGCTCTTCCCTGCATCCAGCTCTTTTCAGCCTTTCCACAGCTGAGCTCTGGGTCTTGCTGCCCACCCAGAGGACAAACTGGACACAATTCACGAGTTCAGGCTACCGTGTATTAATGTAGGCCAGTGTGAACTGTTTCTGTTGCACCTAGCCAAAAACCACTCATTTTCTGCACTAAACCCGGAAAGCTTTCCTTATCTTCATCCCATCTGATGTGCTACAGGATAAGAGATAGGAGGGGTTCCAGTGAAACAGTACAGGGGGTATCATTTGTCAGCTGTAGGAGCAGGAAGGCACAAGAAAGAAGATAGTAGTGGGAAAAACTGAGCAGTGACTTCTGGCCTGCCAGAGAAAAAAACCAAACCAAACCAAAACCAACCCCCATCAAAAACCCCAACCAAACAACCAACCAAAAAACTCACAAAAACCAACCAAACAAAAAACCCCACAAAACAAACAAACAAACAAACAAAACCCCCAAAAGCTCCCCAAAACAAATCAAAACAACAACAATCGCTCAGCCCAAACTAAAACACTGGGAATAATGTGGACACTTTTAAAACCTGAATATTGTCTTCACAATCCCAAGAACACTTTCACTTGAGGGTAAGAACTAAGCATGGTATTGTTTCTGTCAGAAAGTGGTTAAATGTGGTGTAAATGACTCGCAGATAAGAGCAAATAAAGTCCGGGGCCTCCTGAGGAATCTCTGGTGCATGGAATTGGAATCCCTTTAATCTCCCTCTGCTCACATTTCCCACCTTGTCACCGCCTTCAGTAATGGCAGAGCAGGGAGGGGAATGCACAGACGAATCTGATTCAGCGCTGAACCTCCGTGTGCAGGAGAAATGAATTGGCGGAGCTGGGTAATGCTGTGAGCAAACCCAAATCCCAAAGCACGAAATGGGATCCCTCCAATATGCTGGTTTCTTGAACATTACCTCCTTCCCCCTCCAATCAGCAGCTGATGAAGACCAATAAATGCCAGTGTAACAGCTCTTTGGAGAGACGTATTGACATCATTTTGCCAGTGGGAATGAGATGGAATTGCAGCATATCTAGACTGTTTATTTTCCCTACCTTTAAATATTCATATGAATACTTCTGAAGTTTTCTTTTTCCCATTGCCTTGAATGAAAAATAGGAAAAGGCATTTGGTGTTAATGTTTTTGCCAAGAAAAGAAATTTTCATTTTATCCAGGAAGCTGTTGTTTACAGTCTGCCTGGTGGAGGAGCAGAACCATCTGTGTAACACAGACAATGGCCATCTCCATTCTAAGGGTATTTTCACCCCTCTGAAATAAGTGCTGTACTGCATGCAGGAATACAGCAGCTGCAGGCAAAACAAGGGAGATGTGAGTCAAAGCAGTGCTATGCTCTTCACCTTCCCTGAAAGAGAGAAGATGCCATTTGAAGGCACTGGGGTATCTTTGGTTTTGTGTGTTTGCAATGTTTCCTAACCCCAGCTTTCACTACTCTCTGTTTTGTTTCATGGAATTCCTCTCCCTCCTCCTTCCTCTCCCTTGTGTCCTTCCAGTGCTTCCATTTGCACCACCTTCATGTCCTTCAAATTCACACACCTGAAGAGTTTCTCTTGAGCTCTTTCTGTTCATTTAACCTTCCAATCTCTTCCCTTCTTCCACCAGATAAGCCATGGTTCATATCCACACCTTTTTAGTGCATGCCTGGTTTTACCCATTTCTCCCCCCTTTGGCCTCCTTCCAATCCATCCTCTGCATGTTTCCTCTTCCTCTACTGCTTGTCACTGCATCCTCCCTCTGACTGACACTGTCCTGCCACCTTGCTTCTCTTGCCTGTCCTTTGTTTTCCACATCACATCTGAAAATTGTAGACCCAACTAGTGTTTGAGTGATTTGCTTGACTGTTCCTCCTTAGGGACTCATATCCCTTTGCCTAAAGTTTTCTCTGCAGAAGTCCTTCTCTTCATTCCCATTCACCACTGTGGTGCTAAGTGTTGTAGACTGATGCTCCCCTCTTCATAATTTTTTTTAAAAAACATTGGCTCCTCTTCTCTCCTGCCATATTGATGCTCCCTATCCCTGTCCTTTGGTCTGTCTCCTCCAATTCAGCCTTATTGCCAAAATGTAAATCTGGCTCTGCCCCTTCCCCTTGTGATCTTCTTTCATGCTCAGCTTATGTAACATCAGTGGAGAACTTGGGCACCCTTCTGACCCTCTACCTGTGCTCAGCTGACTTCTGCTTGGGATTTGAATCTTTTCAAAGCAAGAATAAATCTCTTTGCAAAGAGAGGACTTCACCCACTACTATCTATTTCTGATCACACTTATTGTAGCTTGTCCTTTTCTCTAACCATGTAAAATTAATGCTGGATTCATGCTGTTGCCTCAATCGTAGTGCAGTTTTTATGACTTTCATCGTCTTTCCTCCAAGTAGTCAGCCCTCATTTGGAGCCATAAAGTCAAATTTACATGCCAGCTACACTGCTGTGCCAGGTTCTGTTTTCCTGACAGCTTGTTCCTGTACTGTCCTCCTCCCCTGGGTGGAGTTCCCAGCAATTTCAGTTGTGGTTGAAATTCTCCTTGGCTGGGGGTGCCTGTAAGACAGAACAACACTGGGGCTGCACTGTTATCAGTGTTTCATTGCTATTTCTTCCTGGCCTGTTTGCATCTGACCACTGTCACTCCTTTGAGTTTCTCCTGTTCAAGAGCATCCCTGGAAGTGCTCAAGGCCTGGTTGGATGTGGCTCTGAGCATCCTGGTCTAGTGGAAATTGTCCCTGCCCATGACAGGGGGTTGGAACTACATGGTCTTGGAGGCCTCTTCCAACCCAAGCCGTTCTATGCTTCTGTGGTTCTGAACAAGTTTAAAACATCATGAATTATCAACAGAAATTTCTTCTATCAATACTTCTAAAATCAGATTAAATTCAAGTATGACCAGGCAGAAGAAAAACTCATTTTAATTAGTTGCTCTAAAGAACTAAATATTTTTAAACACTATGGAGAAATGTGATAATTCTTCTCTTTAGAGACTGATATGATAAAATACAGAGTTTTTCTGTAAGTTATTTGAAAATTAATGCCACCATCCCCATTCTAAAAATCAAACTCTTAATATTTTTTTTTTCTGGAGTATTTATATACCTCAGATTCTTATTTTCTCCTAATCAGAAGTGTTTTCAGTGAGCTCTATATTGATTTAAAAATAGCTGAAAACAATTAAGAAGAAATTCTGATTTTGATGAGCTTTAGAAAGAGCACTGAAGATCTAATTACTTTCACACACCCTTCTATCCTTTAGTTCCTGTAGCAGAAAGATCATGGCTTTGAATGTGACATCAGCAGGAGGAATGGAAGGACCATTGAAAAGAAGCAACTTGTCTAAATGGCTGCACAGTGGAGAACATAATACAGAACAACAGAAAATATGGAAATGCCTCATTGCATCTCTCAAATGTCTCCTTTTAGCTTCAAGGGGCCCAGCAGGTTTGGTAGCCTTTGGAAGCCTTTCAGCTGAGCCCCATCTGCCTGACAATCGTGAATGCTACGTGCCTCTCATGGAAAGCTGCTCTCAGAAGATGCTTCTTGAAGCATGTGGAACAAGCACCCCTCAGATTCCACTTCTGTGAAAGAGCCTCAAATGGCAAAAAATCCTCCCAAAAAATGCCGTGGTGACAAATATTTCCTGAAGTGCAATCAGTGAGCAGCACTGGGACTGTTTTTTTTTCTGTTCTTTTCTTCACCTCACAAGGACTTAATCCTACCTTGTCTGAAGTTTCAGGGAGATTATGTAGTTTAATGATTATTTAGGCCATGTTGAAGCATTTACAGAAAGAATCTAAAGTGCAGCATGCACTCTCTTTGTTAATCCATATGGTTAAGTGTGTTTGGTTTCCAAACCTGCGTTACTATCCAAGGAAATGTCTGGATAATCCATTCAGAACTGAGTACTGGTGGGTGTTTCTTCAGTTTGCCAACTGAATACATGCACGGCATTTCATCTCCATTTCTCCTGCTCAGAGGTGTCTGCCTACAGCTAAGAGTGAGCTCAGAAACCTGCCTGCTCACTTTCCTGCCCCACTGCCGTGCTGTGACAGGCAGAGCTGGGTGGTGTGAGTGTCAAAAGGATACTCAGGGCTCAGTCAATCTCTGTATCAGATCTGTGCAGAGGAACAGGGGCTCAGACCACCTGGTCTGGCAGTGGAAGGGAAATGCCAAGTGTTCAGTGAGCTCACAAAATGAGGCAGATGAGGGGACTTGGTGATCACCAGTCATACTGGGGCTCCCACTGTCAGTATCTGTAAGTAAAAGAGAGAAGAAAGGCTTGGAGAGATCCCATAAACGCTTCCAGGTGCCTCAGCTGAGTGCTCCTCTGTGCATTAGCACCAGCTTTGAATTGAGGCTTTGGGTACCAAGAGCTTAGTTGGCTCTTCTCTATTCCTATTCTCTATTCCTATTTTATATTCCCTCCTTCTCCTCCTTCTCCTTCTCCTTCTCCTTCTCCTTCTCCTTCTCCTTCTCCTTCTCCTTCTCCTTCTCCTTCTCCTTCTCCTTCTCCTTCTCCTTCTCCTTCTCCTTCTCCTTCTCCTTCTCCTTCTCCTTCTCCTTCTCCTTCTCCTTCTCCTTCTCCTTCTCCTTCTCCTTCTCCTTCTCCTTCTCCTTCTCCTTCTCCTTCTCCTTCTCCTTCTCCTTCTCCTTCTCCTTCTCCTTCTCCTTCTCCTTCTCCTTCTCCTTCTCCTTCTCCTCTTCTCCAGACACCCCATAGTCATCCATGATGCTACCTAGATCTTATGGTAAAGAGCAAATAATTCAGTATAGACAACACAATAAATAAACGAGGTATATGAGGAAACAGTTGAATGAGAAAACCCATTTTAATATATATCTATACTTGTTTTCCTTGCTTGAGATAGTCTCTATCAATATCCTACAGCTGAAAAGCTCTCTGGCAGTTTCCACATCTGTCAGATGGGAACTGATTCTCTGGCAAGATCTGTCTAAAGAATGGATTTTCTCTAAAAGGATACTGAGTTGGAGAAAGTTTCTTCTCCCATACTTTTCTTCTTCTCCTTCTGCTTCCTCCAGACTCAAATGCCCCCTTGAGGATCTGTTGCAATTCATACACTTGATAATTAATGAAGATCTCGGGTTTTAATACTTGCCACAAAGGATCACTGATTTGTAAAGGTGCTCTGGAAATGCTCGCATCCCTCAGGCACAGTGATGCAGGTTACTACCTGGTCAGACAGTAAACAGCCCAAAATCACTTTACCAAACTGAAAGCAACACCTGGTGAAAGATCTGATACCTGACTGTAGCATAAAGATATCCCCTATCCATTATGAATTAATTTCTCCTTGCAAATAGAGAATATTTTAGATTTCCATGGCAATTTATGCACCTTAATCATTTCATATGTAATGAAAACACAGACCCACAGAAGAGAACTAGAAATGCAGCTTCTTGCTGAGTCCTGGTGGAGACTGGACATGGCATTAAATATGTAAAACCTTGTGTGAAATCTGTCTGAGTCAAGTGATTTCTCAAACAGCTTCCCGGATAGAAGAGCACCAAGCTGAACTGCATTATCATATCTTCAATGTTTCCTCACAAAGGCAACAACGTCAGATGACTAAAACTGATTTGAAACGGCAGAGTTAGGAGACCTTTAAAAATAATAGTATTGTTTTAGTTATTTAGTAGCTCTTCAGAACAAGTGTAACTTTTTTAATGGCCAGCAGTAGTAACTGTGTTGCTTTGAAGTCGCTGAGATTGTGAGATCAATCAGCAAAACCGGTCTGCAGCCTTAGTGCTTATTGATTCTGCTGCTTTTCCCCTGCAAAACCAATTACAAACTGGTACTCTGTTACAAACCCCATTTCCTGCTGTTTTGTATGTGTGCAGCTCTTTACTATTCACAAAAAATAGTTAATTTGATAAATAATTTTCATCTCCATCACTTTGGGTGTCACTTTTTCAAATAATACGTGTAGCTGTACTCTCTCATCACTTTTGGGCAAATGATTAGGGATGGAGTTCCTGGGATTAAGTCACGAGTAAAAGAACACCTTCAAAGAAAAGCATATGGAATATTAAATGAGTGCTGATATTAAATGATACTGGGATATCTGGAAATCTGAAAATCTGTGCAAACAGCTAGAAATGTCTGCTTAAAGAGAGACCTTCCATCCCACCTGACCTGGCCTGCAGAGGGTATTTCTTGCACTCTGTACCCATCATGTTTTATTTCGGTTTTATTTGCTGCTCATTTGGGTCTAAAACCTAAAACCTGTTTCTAGGATGAAGAATGAGAAGGGAGACAGACTCCAAAGCACAAAAATTAAACTGGTGTAGATATATATTAAACCAAAATTACTTCTCCCCTGAGCAGCATGGCAGAGTAGAGAACCCAGCCCTGTTGGGGTGAAACTTGCCAAAACCACAAATCAAAACGTGCATGGAACTAGAAAAATTACGGTTTATATATATATATATATATATATATATATATATTTCTTTGAGGTCCTGGATGAGGAAAGATTTCCATAGAATCATAGAATGGTTTGGGTTGGAAGGGACCTTAAAGATCATCTGGTTCCACCCCCCTACCAGGGATATCTCCCACACAGCCTGGCCTTGAACACTTCAGGGATGCTCTTTATCATGTTTTACACCTCTACATATCACTTGTACTCATCCCTCCTGCCTGGTGCAAGAAAAGACAAATTAAAGTGAAAATAACATTGCAAGCATGTCAGTAGTTTCTTTCTTGGTTTTCCCCATCTCATCAAATAGACACAGGCAAATTTTTTACGCCTTCCCAGTTTGTATAGAGAAGTAATATGAGAGGATTAGTCCTTTATTCACAATATGTGGACAACAGAATTTCAGCTACATTCCTACAGAACCAAATCATATGTTCATCAAAATCAGTGCTAGCAAGCAGGTTTTTACATTGTAGAAATTATTGAACAAATAGGTCAATTGAGCTTTTGAGGCCTGATTAATATATTATGTCACAAATAAATCTGTAAAAATAATTGGCTTTGTGTGAACTTAACTGGGGAAGGAATTAGAATTCTAATTTACCTACAGTTTTTGTACTTCAGAAAAAAAAATAAAAATTCCAAGTCTGAATAGATTTGCTTTTGAATCAGAAAAATCAGTTTTTCTTCTTTGTCCTACATTTTTTTTCACCCTTTTGAGTATTATTTGAGGGTAAATTTCAAAATGAAATGCCATTGCAAAATGCTAGATCAATATTAAGCAAATATTTCAATATTTCCCATGAAAATAAAACAGAATTACAATGACTTTAGCCAAAGCATTTGAAGAAACTTGACAACTCACACATGTATATTTTGGGTCAAGAAAGTTGTACCATTCTGTTGTCTTAACAGGTTGATGGAAATGCATGGTAAGAAAATTTCTTTGTTTCATATTCTTTAAGCTTTGTTGTTTATTATTGCTGTTGACTTTCGAAATAAGAGTGAGGTGGTTTGTGAATTAATGCCCTTCCCTACTAGAAGTATTCCCACTTTGTTCTCTGCCATCCTGCCTCCCTCCAAACAATTTCTGCTTGAGAATTTCAAGGGAGAAATAAGTGTCCAGCAGGACTCTGGGTAGGGCTCCCTGTGCTAAACAAGCAGTGTGATTGCTGGAGAAAAAAATAATACAGACCCAGCTGATGACATTGCAGTTGGTACAAATAAACGTGTCCCTGCACAGATGTTTTGTTATCATATCTATAAATCAGTCTAAGAATCAATTTGAGCTTGACTGCATAGATGGACATGAAGATGGAGAGGATTGCTTCTTCTTTAGCTGTTAACACAGAAGGACACAACTTCTGTAATAGCCAGCTCTGTATTTTTATTTGATGTATAGCTTTTTCATATATTAAACTCCTGAAAGGCTGCCTGGCAAGTGGTAAATGTGATCGTTCTGCACTTGAGACTAATAAAAAGGGATTTTCAGGCCTCTTAGTTTATTTCTATCACTCCAAAAAAAAATCTTTTCATAAGGCAGTAAGTACATCAGCAGCCAGTTCTTTTCTAAGAATGCTAATTATATTCTCTCTGTATGAATTAATTATAATTTCTTTTGACTACAGTGATATTGTTTAGAGGAATTATCTCTCAGGTCAGACAAAAAGGTTTGACTTTGTGTGACACACTGGAGTGATTTCCTCTCCATAGTGGTATTTAGTATTCCTTAGCGGGAACTTTGTGAAAAATTAAAAACCAAATTAAACTGAGAAAGGAGGCCCCTCCACTGATTTCCTCATTTAAAACATTATATAGAGAAGCTCCTCCATGGACTGTCATGCACAGGCAGACAATGAAACAGACATTTTCTCCTTCACAGAGCACCTTTGGAGCAGCATCACGACACATGTCCCCAAGTGTACTTTGGTGTGATACAGTTACAGTGGAGACAAGTGGAGATTAGGGCGCAGGTGGAAGTTATCAGTAGCTTCACACCTGCTTAGCCTGATTCTGAAATTCCCTCTGATGTGTGAGAGTCTGAAACACAGCCTTCCTATGCAGAGGTATTTATGGAAACTGTGTAATCTGCAGGAAAAAGCGTGGGGTGCAAACAACTCCTGAGCTCTTCACTGCTGCCTCGGGTGAGAGATTTTTGGGCAAGGATTTGATTTTGAGCCAAGGATTCATATGGTCTCCAGTTTTGCAGAAAGCAGCAGAATCTCCTAGGTTACACCTCCCTTGCTCCTGAGCTGCCCAGGACATGGAGCACTTTGAAGCTGGAGAAGCATCTTAAATCCTTTTCCTGTGGGCTGGATCCAGGACTTAGGCTGCTCCTAAATGCTCTGTGGCTCTATGGTGTTTGACTTCAGAGCCTCGAAGAAAGGCCCTGAGCCACCTGGTATGAGGGATGCTGGTCGTGTGTCCTCGTGGAAAAGCAGGTGGGATAAGTGGAGGAAACTGGGCTGGACAGAGGCCTAAATTCTAAGTTATTCTATGATTCAGAGCAAGTTCACCCACAAGAGCCTCTCAAGGCTTTCAGCAAGACTGTGATAACCAGGGAGGTCAAAGGAGATGCTCTGGCAATTTATTCATATGACAGTTTAGTAAATTTAGCCTTAAAACTTCTTTTGCTTACATGTCTTACTGCTGCTCACCTGGCAGCTCATGTGGAGGCCAGTAAACACTTCAGTCTTAGTTATTTCTCTGTCCTCCCACCATTATTTCAGGAATTATTAAATAGAAGCTAAACTGCCAATAACACATAAAACCTGTTAGTGGGACTCTGCATTCACCCAACACTGTCTGTGAATTGGATTCTTTAGGACACAGCATCCCACTGGTTCTCATGGCACTGGCTCTGGCCACTAAATCCCCATCTCCACTGCCTCCCCCCACTGCTCCTCCTCAGGCTGCTTTCAACTGCTCAGCCACTGACAAGCTGGAAAGAAGTGCAAGACTCATGCTGAAGCTACAGGGATGTGAAGCAAGAAGTTTTTTCTGCACATACCCTAAGTTAAGTTTAGAAGTCCTGGGAAGGCCTCAGGATAACAATGAACTCATCAACTTCAACCCAAAATCTAAAGCTCATTTGATCTGATTCAAATTCCCTGTGAACAAGCATTCAAAGTAAAATTAGACGGAAGATAGAGGGAAAAATTGAGACCAAAAATGCTTGTAGAAAATAATTGTTTTCAAGCTGGAAGGTATGGAGTGTGAACTAGGAAATCTGGTTGTGTGCATCTCTGCCAGGAGACAAGAGTAGGGAAACAGCCCTAAAGCTTTGAGTGACTCTGGCTGAGAGATACTGCACATAAAATGCAGCCGTGCATGATTGCAGCACTCAGAGGAATCAGCTGTTTTGCTCTCCTTCAGCTATGACATTGTTTAAATCAAAGAAATGAGAGGAGGAAAAAATCCACTCTTGTGGCATCCCTTCACTCTCAGATGTAGGAAGAGATGTGCCTGGGGCAGAGATAAAGGCTGCAGTGTCTCCTTTCAGGTACAACATCCCTGTGAATGGCACAGCCCTTCCTCAGCAGCACTCAGCGATTTTTGGTGTGTATTTTCCCCTTCTCCAGAGGGAGATGGATGTGGAGGAGAGTGCTCCATGACACAGCAGTTACTGTGCTCTTCCTCTCTGCAGCAGTGAGCTGGGTGTTGATCATGACCAAAGGAGGAAGGGTGAGAGTGCCCATTGTGCCCCTGCAACCATTGTCAGCCACACTCTGCAGAGCTGCCAGTCCTCTGAAGGAAAGAAAATGTGCTCCTTAAACTCCTGTTCTGGCCCCCTTTTTTATTTCTTTCCATATTAAAAGCAGTCTCTGTTCTCCTCAGTCTGAAACCCAGAGCTTTTGTTCTGATGATTTCCAGTTTCAATAGTTCAATTTTAGTTTCACCTCCTAATTTGTATTCCTGGTATCAGCTGCTAAAGGAGCAAGTTAAATTATTTGAATTCACACTGATTTAACATTACTAATTGCACTGCCAAATGCTTTCCAACCTTGCTGGGTTTTTTTTTTCAAGAGACATCAAAACCTCTGATAGGTTTAAGAACCTCCATACTTAAAAGAAGGGAGAGAAAGAGCGAGCAAATAAGGCAATAAACCTCAGTGGAGCAAATTATCAATTACAATCAGTTAACTGTGTTATCTAACACCGTGCCTGCCACGGAGAAGAAAATCAGCCTTTTCACTCTCTGTAGGTGGCTATGCATGTATTGCAGTAGAAGTATTTATGCTGCTGTCTCCACCAGCTCAAAGAACGACGAGGAGCTGCACTGCACTGAGCACAAAGGCAAAACCTGGGGGAGAGGGGAAAGCCCTTGTTCCCATAGTTACAACAAGCTGTTAGGAAGATGCACACCTCCGAAGGCTGAATTAGAAAAGTGCTTTTAACTCAACATATTCTATTTAATTTCAGCAATTTTTCCCCAGCTATTATACTGCTGTGTGGGTTGTGTTGACAGCTGCTGGAGCTCTGCAGTCCTCACCTCCAGCAGCTGCCACGAAGAGGCCAAGCACACACTTTGGAGTTTAACCACTAATAAACAGCTTATCAGCAGAAGCAAATCTCTCTCCTGTGGGTGGGCTGACCACCCTGCAACCTTATGACAATTTAAGAGCTCAGAAGAGAAAGAACCTTAAAATAAGGGGGCTGTGGGGGTGGGGGGAAGATAGCATTGCTCTACATCTGCTGTTTGTACCAGTTGGAATGCATATATGAGGGGGTGCAAATGTCTGAGGTTTTTATTATTTCTATTGTTATATCATTATTATTACTGTTATTAGCAACAGCAGCAGCAACAACAACAACAACAACAACAACAACAATAATAATAATATCATGGATCTACAGTGCAAAGGTTTAGTACCATCACATCTCTTTCCTCTGTCTGTAATAAAGCAAACAATGCCCATATAAGCACTGATGTAATTCTATTTACTCTGTGCATTGGTATGTGTGTGGGGGGTTTGTACTTCTGTAATTATATTACTGTGTGTAGCAGTCTGTGCAAAGATAAGTTCTTAAAACTATTTTCAGGAGTCACATTTTCCCCTTGAAGCCTCCTGCCTTTGTTTGCTGTTATATAACCATATTTTGCTTTGCTTTGAAATATTTTCCCTTCTCTGTTGCTGTTGGAAATACCCACGCAAACCAAGAGGAGAAATGGGCTATAAAGGGAACAAACAAAACTGAGTATTGACTTAAATTCATTTTGGTCTGGTTCCAAATGTTGCCAAACACACAAGATGAATACATAGAGAGTGGAGAAAAACTGTCCCCCTCTCTCGCTTGCTTATGGTGCCACTTGCAAATACCATAAATAAAAAAAAGAGGCAAGCAAGGATACACATAATATTAAAACAAGCAGACTTCTCATGGGCAAGACTCAGATTTTAAAAAAATTTAATATAAACATCCTTGAGGACCCTATGGGAGTCAGAAGTACATGTAGATAAAGAGAAGTCAACATTGTTTTCATTGTATTTATCTCAAAGATATTATCTATTTTTTTATTTTTGCAATCTATTTTTCATTTTTAGTGTTGGCAGTCTTATAATTTTCATGTCTTTCAGGCCTACAATTTTACAATCATGCTTTATTGACAAACTGAAGCTTGGTTTACAGTATTTTCTAGAGCTAAAAATTGGACTCTTATAAAAACCTGCGTCCATACATGCATATGCACATGTCCGAAGGCTATCACCCAGCAAATTTACAGCTGGGTACTTAAAACCAAGACAAGTATTAGAAATGAAATATGACTAGCACTTCATAAATGGAGCACTGGGAGTGAGAAATTGTGTCACATCCAAAATGATGAGATCCTCCTCCCTCATCTTGGGCCGTGCCTTCTTGTCACTACAGCTAAATGAAAGCTTTCCCAATTTCTTTCAGAGTAATTTATTTGATGGTACTTTAGGCACCCCACCTTTGAATTCCACCCCAAACTCTCAGCTAAACCTTTCTTGCCTCAGTCTTTGAGTAATACAAATCTCCTTGGCTGTGCCTCTCCTTGCCCCAAATTATCCTTCTCCTCCTCCCGGCCCACACGAGCCCCAAACCACTGTTGGTGGCATAAAGTTACCACCTTCATCATTAACACTCTTTAAACTGAAATGTCCTACAATCCCCAGTGTCACCACTTTGTGTCCTGCCCCTTCTGCCCCTTCTGCCTTGCCTGTGACTTCCTGGGTGCCTCCTTTATCCCAGGCTGGCTGTGGTGCACATAAATCAGGCACAGCTGCTGTGAAGAGATTTAAGAGAGAAAGGAGCAAATCCTGGTGCCAGCATTTCTCCCAGACTTCACAATTACTGGAGAAAAGGGGCTGCAATGAGTAAATGACACATTTATGGCAGTCTCAAGACAGCCCTTTATGCTGTCTTCAACCTTGGCTTTATGGGTGGATTGTCTGAGAAAAACCGAATCACAAGGTCATTTCCTTCCTCATGATCCTTCTCGAGAACCATTTTTACTGGGTTCCTGAAGGAAATTAGCCATTACACAACAGAAATGGCAAAAGGGCCACTGGCCAAGCTTAGTCTGAGGGGAGGATTTCCATCATTCCAACCCTCCCTATGTTGTCTGTAAATTGAGACACCCCAGGGCAGGGCATGTCTGCAGTTCTGTTGGGGAGCACTCCCTGTGACTGCTACTGGAATATTACCATTACAAAAATAACAGCAGTAATATTTGGGCCTTCATTAAAAAGATCCATATGGATGATATTTATCAAATAGGCAATTGATACCATCCTATGCCATGAGGGTCTCATAAAGGAAGCTAAAATTGCCCAGGATTGCCTAAATGCATTGGTGAGTTTGGACTCCAGTCTACATTTTTGCACTTAATGTGCATTCTAGAACTATTTCCCTACAATGTTTAATGAATCTGGGAGCAAATTAATTTAGAAAAATAAATTCAAATAGACTTTTTTTGAATCAATATTGCAGCATTTCACATTCTTGATAACTTGAATCATAGTGCTGAAGCAATATTCAGCTGCTGTAAATTGCCACAGCTCCACTGAAGCCAATAAAGTTACAGTAATTTATTTCATCTGAGGATGTGATTTTTTACAGAATAGTTCTGACCTTATTTAATTGTGCGGTTTGTTCATTTATTTGTTTTAATAAATGGAGGAAAAAGGGCAGACTCCAGCATTTGCAGGCAGAATGAAATGATTACTTCTGTGAATAAACTGGGGGGTACCAGCAGCAAAACCAGGACTGTCAGCAACTGCTGTTTTGTAAGGAAAAGAGCTCAACCCAAGAACAGAAGCAGGGAAGTTATGCATCCTCTTTTCTCTTTATTTCTATAAGAGAAGAATCTGAGGTGTGGAAACACACTGAAGACATTTCAAGACTCTGTATGGTATAATTTCATTAAAGTGCACTAAGATTGCAAATACATGCATGTCCCAGTGAGGTTTTCTGGTGGCCTCTAGAACTTGGCATTAATGCTGGTTAGAAAGAGATTTTCAGAGAAGGAACAGATACACAGGGGTTTTTCTTACAGTATAAACTTGCAACTTTGGGAACTGCTGGTTGAGGATTTTTTGACCTGGATTGGATGTTTCTAGGCCAGAGGTGTGAATAGCCCTGCATTCAGTGACTTCCACTGACTCTTGGCAGCAAATTTATTCTGTAGCTTCCACAGGATCCTGTGAGAATTAATTCCCTGGCCTTGTGTGAAAAAAATCTTTTTTCTCTCTGCTCCGGATTTGATGGTTGATAATTTCATTATCAGTCTACTCACTGTTGTATTGTGAGAAACAGTGAATAAATCACTTCCCATTCTTCGTATCTACCTCAGCCATATTCCATCTCTGTCCTCTATTATCTAGTCTATTATTATGTATTTTCTGTCACCTAGTCTATCCACTCTCCACGTAACAGAACCATGAAGTAAATTTTGTCTTCCCATCTTTGTTTTAGTTACAGTACGTCCTTTTGGGATGGGGTGAAATGAATAATAAGTACATAATGTAGAGCAATAATATACAGTAGCTTAATGTTATTTGATTTTTCTTGTCTTTGCCTTTCCTAATCATTCTTAATATTCTTTGTTTCTGAGTTCCTGAGCATTGATGAGCCAGGTATTCAAAGTGTTCAGTGAATCCTGAAGGACTCCAAGTATTCTTAAATGACAAGAAGTAAATGACCAGCTAAATGACTGTATACAGTGGCTGTACATGTCTGCATGCATCAGCACTGCCTGTTTCTGTACCATCCTTCACCACACTGTAGTTACTAATATGGAATTCAATACAAACACTCATGATCTTCTGAAATACTTCACAGTCAGCTTTAGATTAGCCTTTTACAAATAATTTTGTAGGAGCCAATATCACCAGTGCCCTTTTTCTTTACCTCCTGCAATGTTTATGAATATATTGAGGAGGCCTGGGCTCAGGGCCAATCCATTGTAGCACCATAAGTGACAATATTATACTGTGAAAAATCAAATTATTTTTGTCTTTTCTTTTCTTTCCCTTTTTTTTTTTTTTTTATTTTTATTTTTCTCTTTTTAAGCATCTACTAATTGATCATTGTCATTTGTGCTGTGAATATTTAGTTTTCGTAAGGGCTGTTGACTCATGGCAATGGCTCTCTGCCATTTTTTGGGCAATGCAAAAAGACAGTATTAGCTCTAATGTTTTTTGCTCCTCACCTCTTCTGAGAACTGTGTGATATGTGAGGCTGTGTGATATATGACTGCCCTTTGCAAAAGCCATGCTGTCTTTTCCTTGGCATTTCTTACACATATTTTTTTTTCTTAATTACTATAGTTTCTAATGTTTGCAGTCCAGAAACCAAGTTATTGGTCACTAGTACCCATGATAACTCCTCAAAAAATTCTTGGTACCACTTCTGTCTGCTGCTCTAAAACCTTATTTCAGGACACTTTAACTTGAAGCAGTGTCTTCTTTGCTCTTCCAGGGTCTCCATGCAGAAGGTAGTGAGTAAAGTTGATGATAAGCATGTACATAAAAGATCCTCCCTTTTCTGAGATCTCAAGTTTTTGACCATATTTTTCTTCCTTTAAAGATGTTTTTCTCCTTGTGATGCAGTTCTCTGGTGAAAGAAAAAAAAAAAAAAGAAAGAAGGGCCTTTTCCAAAGTGATTGTTTATTCCCTACCTTCTCACTTGTCATTCCATCTCTTGCTTTGTGTATAGAGCACTAATGTCCTCTGGTAATGACAGCGCTGCCATGCACTGCTGCCTTTAGCCTTTATTGAAGCTGCATCAATTTTCTACCTTGCCCTGACTTGCCCTGACAGCTACCTTCAGATTTTTCTATTGTGCTTCATATTGTGAATGTTTATCCATTATTTCCAAATTATTTTCAGTGTGAAAACAGATATTCCTGATTCTGCCTCATTTCCCCCCCCACCCTCACACACAGAGCCCTGACTCCTTAATGGTGGATAAAATCACTGTTTTCTCTATGACAGCAAAGAAATAGGGACACATCTTGAGCTGGAAGAAATTGATTTCTTCAAGGACTACCTTGGAAGATACATGGTTTATTTTGCTCAACAAGTGGGAATGTAGTCATCTGACTTGCTGATGACACATCCCAGGTACAGACAGGGCACTCAGAATATTTCACAGGCGGAATTCGAGGACCATTTAAACTGGAGGCATTTTAAGCTAGATTAGTTTCACAGTACAGAGTGCAAAATCATATATGGACATAGGAGTTATGAGAACACTTGCTGCCATTAGATGCTTGCTATTTAAGGGTGTTCTGCTGGGATGGCAGAGCAAAGACAAGACAAAGACAAGTAACCTTGCACAGAGGCTGTCAACATGACAGAAAACTCAAAGACCCTGGAAACCCAGGATGGATTAGATGAGTTATTTCCTGCAGAGAGAGGGGTGTTCACATCAACACTGGCAGGTGCAGCATAATTTGGTCACCTGGGATCAAAACTGATTGCTTTAAAGTGGAATGCATGATTGACAAGGGCTATTAAGATGGTCAGAAAAATGGAGAGCATAATATATGGAGGGGTACTAGAAGAGCCTGGCCTGATTAATTTACTGGAATGGGGGTGACAGGAAGCATGGTTTCTGCTGATAGACACCTTGGTGGGGTGAATGCTAAACAGGCAGAAAGGAATTGTGGCCAGGGGTAGATCTGGCAGGAGAACAAACAAGGAACCCGACATGTGGGAGAAATTAAGCCTGAATCTCCAGAGAAGGCCCCGAGCTGATGGTCAGGGGAGCTTTTGGAGGCTTGGAGAACCCTGGCAAGGAAATAAATCCTTTCTGGGAGGATGCACGGTGTCCTCACCATCTGTAGGTGAAGACTTGGAGTTCCTCCTGCTTTTCCTACCAGCTCACTGCGCATCCTTAGACACGACTTGCTGTTCACTGGCCCTGGTCTCCACGCTGGTAAAATCTAGATAATTATGCTGATGGCTTCTGCAAAAAAGGTTGAGAGGTTGAGGCCTGCCAGCAAGGAGGGCTAAGCAGCATAAAGGTGTTGTTATTCTCATTTCCAACTACTTCAAAGGAAAGCAGAATCTGCCTTTGCAGCCGTCAGGTGTGTGAGGGGGTGAGAACAAGGGCTGGGAGAATAACGGCTGTGTTACCCACACAGCTGCAGGCAAAAACCCAAGTGTTTTATACAGAGAGTATAACCTAAAGAGAATCTTTATTTACTTTTTAATAATTCGCCTCTCCATGTACCACCAATGATGCTTTGAAATTAATATATTTCCTGACAGCAGGGACTGTAACTCCCCGTATCTTTTTTCCCAACATTTTCTTTTGATCATTGCCTTTTCCACAATAAGCATCTATACTGAAAGTAGCTGCCTCTTTCTCATAAATGAATAGCTGCCTTCATGGTCTGTGCCACATTTATTTTAACTTGGTCAGACTGGCTAAAATTAGATGACTGCTACTGAAATCTAAAATTTAAAGGAGGGCAAAGTTAGCCAGATTAGTGTGTTGTCAGCTGCATTTTAAAATGTTATAAGAAAGTCCTAAAATATTGGTGTATTCCCCACCAACTAGGGAACATTAATCATATATGAGGTGAAAAAATGCAGCTGATCCCACAAATATTTCCAAAGCTAAATTTATATAACCACTGCTCACCCATGGATAAATTCCTTCATGTGTGTTGTCAACAGTACCTATTTTAATAAGGATCCTTTAGGTATCTCCACTCTTTGGCCATACCTCCGTCCCCTGCAGGCTTTCTAAAGCTGAGAAGCACCAACAGACTGGCACTGAAATTGTTAGCTGGGATTTGACCTGGGGCACAAGAGTATTGGGCTGGGGTCCATGTGGTTTGTTCAAAGCATCTTCAGGTTCAAATTTGACTGATGTGGGAAATCCTTGATTATGTACTGGTACTTCTAGTACTAGGACTAGCACTGGGAGATCTCACTTTTCTTAGTGAAAAATGTTTCTTTCTCACTGTGTCACGAGATGTTTAAATAAACAAGTAATGCTAATGCAGTTTTGTAGCAATATTTCTTGTGTGTAGGCTCAGAGAAATGCATGTGCAGCCTAGTGTTTAGTCGTTCTTCCATACAAAGGTGGGTTATATCAATTTTCTGATAGAAAGATAGAAGTTATTGCACATGGCAGAAAAAACTCTCCATTTAAAGGCAGATGCCTCCAAATGCAACAGAACATGATTCTCCATTACTTGCACTGCTAAATTTCTCAGGCTGTTCAGGAGCACACTTGATTACACTGACAAATCCTAATAAAATCAGATTGCCAAACAGAAAAAGGAAAAAAGTTAAACAAGACAAAAGGGCTGCAAGCTCAAAAGTTCATTGAGACTCTTACAGAGCATGATCAGATTTACACTTTGAAGTACTAAAAGGATGATGAGTGTTTGACAGTGCCAAATGTGGTCTTTAGCTTTTTGTCTAGAAGTAGTTTCTCTTGGTAAGTACAAGCATCCGTCTCTATCAGGGAACTCACTGAGGTTTTTCCAGCACAAAACTTTTGCCTTCAACTTGACTTTCATGGCTTCCCTCTCAGTTTGCTTCATTCTAAAGTACTTTCTCCCTGGTGCTTTCAGTCCAAAATATGCCAGTGGTACTTCAGTGAGCAAACCCTTGTTTGCTCAAAACAGCTGTGAAGATAAGAAGGCATTTTTATTTTGAGCTTAAAACTGAAGGCAGCACTGTGCACCTGTGGATATTCAAAAACCTAAATGCTGGCTCATCATAGCAATGACAAATCAGGGATATCATAAGTTCTTTCGCAAACTCTCAAATTGGAATTCATCTTATGCTGCTTCATGTAACTTAAGCATTTAGGGAAAGTCACTGATGTCCTCTCCATAGCCAAAGGAGAGGGAAATACATTTGTAGAGGAAAAAGCCCTTCCAGTTTACATTGCCTGAGTCCACAGTAGTAGGAGTAAAAAGTAAAAAAAGCTTTTATTCATGACTGAACCATTAGACAATCCCACCTTCACTGCCAGTTTTATTTCAACTGGACAACAGGCATCCCTACTTTGCAGAAAGAGCCCTCAACAAAAAAACAAAATAAAACAAACAAAAAAACAACCCAAACCAACTTTTGGCCAGACCTTGTCCCATGTGTTGCCTCTTTGCCAAACCACACACCAGTGCTCACCTGTTACTCCTGTTTCATGCAATAAGGTTCTTCAGACACACTGAACAGCAAAGCAAAGCAATGTTACCTGTGGAGAGGGGCATTCCTATCACAGATCCTGGTGGCTGACTTATTGCAGTTCCTTCCAGCCCCTTTCCTATGCATCTCTGGGTAAAACACAAATAATCTGAAATGACTGCAAGATGGGGAAGAGGGTCACAGTGTGCAAACAGGGAGTGTTTAGTTGAAAAAAAAAAAAAGAGAGAAAAAGGAAACCATGCATTTTTCTATGTCCCAGCCATGTGTCAGTTCCCCAGTTCTCCTGAAAGGCTTATTTCAAGATGTTAGTGCTGCATTACTTGACAGCCTGCTGCTTCCAAACTCAGAATTCCTGGTGAGCTGCAGTCTGCAGTTAAGATTTGAGCATTCAGAAAGGACTGTAACTGAATTTAGATGCATGTAACTCTTAAATTACACAGTGCTGTAAAGTATTGATGTTTATACTTGATAGCTTTAATATTACTATTTATGTCTCAATAAATTATACTTGCAGAAGTAAAAATGGAAAAGCCAGACTGCATTAATATCTACACTAAACATAAATCTCAAAATATAATTGATATGGATATTAGCAGTGCAATTTCAATAATATTGAACATGCCTATGGCTTGTGATAGGATCTTCAAAATGCAATGTAAAAAGGATAAAGTGAATCAGGTGAGAAATATTTTTTGCAGAAGAGCTGGTTTGAATGGAAGATTAAACCCCAGGTATTGGGCACCAGACACTGATTTGAAGTGGGAAACTTAAGACTTTTGATAAACCAAAGCAAGCTAAAAATAAATTCTTTTTAATATGACACTAAAATGTACCTCAAATTTGAGGTCTGCAAATTATTCCTGTAATCATTGTGGGGTTTGCAGTGGAGCATACTTACATTATTTTCTCTGGAGATAAGACAACTTTTAACTTGCCAGTCATGCTCCACAAAAATTGGAGATGGAAAACATCTCCCTAAAGTAAAAGTGTGTCTATTAAATATTTAAAAATAGGCACCCTATAGCAGAAGTTATCTGGCAAGTCAACTGCAGGCTTGTTGATACTTCAGATTTTATTTCCAAAACAGCAGGGCACTGCATATCACCCGGAACAGGGCTGTGTTTTTACAGCAATAAATCAGTATTCAGCTCTTCTTCACAATCTGGCTTAAAAGATTGTTGTTCACATTATATATTTGTGCTTATTATGGGCTAGAGGAAGCTGAGAAACTCATAAAACGAGCTTATCTTTTGTGTTAGGGTGAGAAGTGCTTTAAAATGTTTCAACCATGAGCTCCATAGATAGTGTAGCTACCCATATGTGAAATTACATTCCATAAAACGGCAATTTCATTCAAATCCATTAATGAATTTTCTAGCCTCCATGGGTTCCAGCATGGTTTTAATTTGGGTAGGGCATCTGCAGAGAGGAAGAGGGCTGTTATTTGAAAAACATCATTGTATAAGGACAGACCTTCCTGGTCTGTGGAGGCATCTGAGGAAACCTCTGGAAAAGTTGTCAGGGTTGATCCTTCCCATTTCCTGGTGAATTTTCATGTATGAAGGAATGGGGTGGAGGAGGGTGAGGTGGGGTTCCTGCTTCTCTGGCTGCAGGAAAAATAGAATCAGGAAGTGCAGAAAAATTTATTTCTCTGTTATATTCAACCTGCAGATTTCTTTTAAAATGTCATTGTTTTACCACAGTAATCTGATAGTGTCAACACAATTAATTATCTCTTCACCAGGTTGCTTAAAGATGCTTCATCGTCTGAGTTACCTTTCTCGCCTTCTATGAATGCCACACAGCAAAATTTTGGAAAAAATATTAAAGCCCTGAAATAACTGATTGTAGAAATAAAGACAACAAAGCTTCTCTCTTAATTCCTTTTGCTCAGCACTTGACATGATTACAGCACCTTCAGCATGCAGAAAATATTCAAGTATCTTTTGAAGGAACCTGCATCATGGTAAACTTTCACTAGTCAAGTCAGGCACTCATTGTGCACAAGGACTACATGGCTTAAGAAAAAATGTGTGTACATCCAGAAAATAGATTGGGACTCTTAAGGAAGTGGTATTAAAGGGGCTTGATGCTAGCTGGAGTCTCAACAAGATTTTTAACTTGGTTCATGAAACAGAAGTTCTGCACTGTAAGTGGAAAAGGATGTTTTAGTCTTTATAAGGTAAACATGATTTTGTTTGGATGACGTAATTATCTATCACTTGTAGAATGGACCATTAGTATTTTCCATGTGACTTTATATTCCAGGAAACTTGTTCAGGATGATTCATTCCATTTACTAGTGTAGTTTAGCACTGGCAATACATAATAATGCACAAGTTAGCAGCTGACTTCTGAGTAGAGTTTAATAATGATTTCATGTGCAAAGAGACACTCTGGAGCCAGCCAAAACAAACTGGAAGCCACTCGTCTCAGAATTAGAGTCAAATCCCTAACTGATTTGGGTCTACATTGCCTGGAGGCACTTGATCTTTTTCTATCAAACACTCACAATTGAGATTAGCAGCATGACATGGCTTCTTTGATGCAAAAGACAGACATCAATAAGGGATTTTCTGAGGAATGTTTCTTATTCTGGACTGTTTTTCCTGCTGCCATGAATATCAGAACTAATCTCTCCATAAATGCTGCAAATGCTCTTTTTCAGAATTGAGAAGAATCTGGAGCAAGGTTGAGATGGGGCTCATGTTTGCAAGCTGCAATGAAATGATGGTGTCAGCCTGAGATGTGACTCTACAGGCTGGCAGTGACTCCACGAGAGATTAATCTCCTTTAACTGCACATGTATCCAAGTATAACATTTCACCCAGACTGGTTTCTTTTCAGTGAACCTGTGTTTCCAGTAGTTGAGAAAAAATTCCTTGAATAGGAACACATAGCTCACACTTGACATCTTGCATGAATTTTGACTAAATTTATATATTGCAAGCTTTTATTATTGGAAATGTTTGCACTGACTAATTTCCTGTTCTTCTGTTGATGATTGAAATACAATAATTAACAATTTGACATGTATAAGGGAAAAATACAAACACCCTCATAAAAATTGAATTTTGGGTTTTACCTCCAGGTCCCCTTTTTATCTTGTTTTTGTGTATCTTAAAGGAGAGAAATAAAACATGACAGACAGAAATACTCCAGATCTCAGACCACCATCTGCACCCCTAGTTCACTAGTGCTTTTTTCCTTTCCCCTTTTCTTGCCTTCTGCTATAATTACTTGCCAGTTCTGGGATCTTATTACCCCTTTCCTCTCCTAGCCAGACTCTGAGCAGGAACACAGAGCATGGAGTGGTGTCTGAATATTTCCTCACAGCTCAGCAGCCTTGCTGGCTCCCATGCATGGAGAAGTTTGGATTTCCCAGCAGTTTAGTGCTGCAATTTTTCACATTTGTCTTTCAGGCAGCTCCTCATCTCAGGCCTAATGTGCCCAGCCAGGCATGGAGCTGAGGACAGGCACTCCAGAGATGACCAGGGATCCTGTTGTCTGGGAGAGAAAGCCTCCAAGGCTTTGTTCTCCAGGGCTCTGCGTGCTGAGGGGATGCTCCAAAACACCAACACCAGCTTCCTGAGGCTAGTGGGCAGCAGTGTGATTTTTGAATGCTGGGGGGAAAAAAACCAACACAGAAATTGCTTGATAATGAGCATAAATTCACAGGAACTAACTGAGAAATAAAATGCTCAGGACATTTTTGTCACACACATCTAGCTTGCTTTCCAATTCCTATCAGCCTATTTTTTTTTCTTCCACAAAGTCATAGTTTCTGGCATACTCTGCAGTCTGATGGTGCTACAATGACTTTTTTTAAGGACATCTCCCTTTGGAATATTTGTGTGTGTGGTTTCTTTGTTCTGTGAGCAGGATATGCCTGCCAGCGAGACAGAATCTCATTTAGTTACAAAATACACTGACTCTCTTAATGAAGTTGTGGATCTGCTCTGCAGATGAAGGTCTCCTCAGCTTCTCTCAGTAGGACAATTATGATTTGTTTTAAAAGTACTGAAATTCTCTGAGGCAGCAGCTCCTTCAGCTTTTTAGCAGTTTTTGTTGAATTATATTATTTTTTTTGATGCAGTACCACAACCTGCCCCTGCATTCTGTCCTGAGAGAAAGACTTGAGTTTTTTTGGGGGGATGTTTTAGTCTTCATTTATCACATTACTATTCTGCAGGGGTTTGCTTAAGCAGTCAGAATTGAGTTGTGTCACTTGAGCATGCATTTTAAATTAAGACAGGGTCATCCTTTTCTGTGTTTGATAATCATCAGTTGCTTGAAGCACACAAGAAGATGTGTTCAGACAGGTAGGTTTGAGCTTTCTGGTGATGAAAATTGCACAAAACTTAAAACTTATTAGGTCATGCAATTAAACACTTGCTCTTTTTTGTTTATGCCCTGTAGGTGTATTTTTATGCAATATGGCTCTTCCTATAAAGACTAATCTGACAGTCATTCACAGAGGTATTTATCCTTGCTTTCTCATACGAATTCAGCTCCTCTTCCTGAGTTTCAGCTTCAAAAGATTTTAAACTACTTAACTGCTTCTGCTCCTCATTATGGCGGCACCGCTCACGTCTTACCTTTGTTCACATATTCCATCAGGCATTGGCAAAGCTGAAGGTGCTCTGGAGTGGGAGAACTTCCCATCTCATAACATCCAGGTCACATATGTATCCCATCAGTTTGAAAATCTACCCCTCTTTGGCCCTTTCAATGTAATAATTCATATTAAAATTAGAGCTGGTGTTTCCATTCTGAGCAGGAGTGCCTACAGGACCCAGAGCAGACTGGCAGAGTGCGGAGCTGAGCACAGGGTTTATATAATATATCACTCCCTGTCCTCAAGAGCTTGTGAACCAAATAAACAGCACCAAGAGCAGGAGGAAAGAAGAGAGGTGAAGTGACAGGTCGATGTCACGCAGCAAAAGCCTGTGAGAGCAGTGGGACAAGAACAGAGGTTTCCTAACCCTAGGATAGCCCCTGTTGCACTAAGTGTGGGGTATTTTATGAAGAGGATCCATAGGCTCTGAGGATTCAATTATTTTTTTGTTGCCTTCCCTCTGCCGCCCTTACATGTGACCGGTGGCAGCTGTGGCACTGGCTATTGCCAAAGTAGTAAATAGAGTCCTTTATCCCCACTGAAAGGAGGGTGAATGATGTAATTTGGCTTTCCTTCCCTCCTGCTGACTGCCAAGACATTATTTCTGTATCAGTGCACATGGCCATTTGGCACCAAACTGGACCCCTCTCTTTGTGGAAGTGGAGGCAGGATGTTAATTCTTTTTGATGTACCAGTAACGTATCTGGAGCCGTGCAGCCGCGGTTCTTTCAGGAGGCAACTGACTCCCAGTGTTCCCTTACAAAAAAGGAGTGTGGGCTCCTTTCAGTGAGTGTGCAGAGCCCGAGGGGTGGCCACACACCTCCTCCAGTGCAACACTGCTGACCACAGCTCATTTGTGTCGTGTGCTTTTAGTTTCAATGGGATATCCAGGCAGTTTGTGTTGCTCATTGGGGTGGTTGTGCCCCAGAGCACCTCTGCATTAATTTGTTAAACTTCTTTGTTCTACAGCCTATAAATTTAGGCGGTATCCCTTTTGAAGGCTGGAAGAAGGATTCAGATACTGTGTAACATAGGAAGTCATATGGCACCCACAAGGCCGTATTTCTGCTTAGTCTGCCTCTGTCTTCCAAACATATGAAAATATTCTTACTCCAGTGGCTTTACATCAGGTCATTAACATTGGTTTATTGCCTGTGAAGACAGTTCTCTGAACTTTCCTTCTGGATTTTTCTGAACAGGAATAATTTACTGGAAAGAGTGGGTAAGGAGAGTGGTTGCCTTCTGATGCCAGATTTATGTGTTTGTCTTGTCTAAAACCTGGAATTACTCTGTTTCCTCCTTGAGACCTCCTGCACCTCACACTGAATGAGGTGAGGGTATCAGATAATCTTTTTTTTCTCTCTTAGGAAAACATAAGAAGGTCCTGAGCAAAAGAATGCCAGCAAAGCTGCTGAAATCACCAGGCAAATGATAGTGAGTGCCTTTTTCGTCCTGTATCTGTCTCTGTTAGGAAAGAAAGGTTGCTTTCATTCAGGTGGGAGACACCTAACAAAGTAAGAGAGTCTGCAGTCTCAGGTAAAAAAACAAAAAAAACCCCACTATTCTGTCTCAGTTCAAACTGGCTAAAAGAATGCTTGCATAAAGTCCACCACAACACACATGGAAATTCACAGAGTGAGAGAACAAGCTGGTCCAGAGCCTCTTCCCAGCCCTGCTCCTCTAACCAGGACACAATCAACAAGGCATGATTTTTAACTGCACATTAATTATAAGCTTGACAGTTCTCTCCTTCATTTTCACTGCATTTTCAATTTACCTGAGTTGCCAGAGGCAGCTCACATGTCTGCTCACAGGAGTGCTGTGAATGAATGGTGCAAGGTTTTCATGGCCTCTGTGAGCTGACAGAGGCTCATTCCTTCCCTTGGTGTTTGGCAGTCAGAGCAAAGAGACAGATTGGACATGCCTGCATCTGAAGCATCCAGACTCTCCAGCAGTTATGTTCATTGCTCCACACTCAAGGGTAAATCCAGAGAATACTTGAGTACTCAGAAGCAAGTCTGGCACTGGAGAGCAGGGGTAGCTGAGAGGGCCCCAGTTTCAGTCTTTGCACGTGGATAATTCTGGTCAAAAATGCCTGGGGCTGGTGCCCAGGGACAGTCCAGTCAGCAAAATGGACTCTTTGGGGTATGAGGGCCTTTTGTCTCATCCTGCCACAGTATTGCTTCTGGTCCCACCACTCCCTCTTCACTACACCAGTGCCATGGGGCTGCAGAGATGCAGGAGAGCAGCACAGAGAGCAGTGCAGCAGAGCCTCAGCCTTTTCTTATCCTGCAGGATGAAACCTATTCAGGCAGAAGGCTGGCTTTGTCCCTTCATGCACACAGAGAAACACAGTTTTCTACTTCTGTCCCCACTTACCCACCCTTGTCCCCAAATCCCTTGGCTGAACCATCTATGTCCACATCTCACACAAGTCTTTTATTCCCTGAGTGGCTTCTCTTGCCTTCTCCTATTTCCATTGAGAAAATGCTTCATTAAAGAAGTTTTCTCAAGAGAAGAAGTGTTTGGCTAGAAGATAAGAGTGTGTGTGTTCATTTTTTTCCAATAGTAGGATCAGTGCAGCCAGTCAGAGCTGATCTGACACAGGAGGGCTCCAACTCAGACTTCCTGATTCCACCTTGGAAAAAGTGCTTGGCCCAAGGTGGGTGAAGAGTTTTGTCACTTAGAGGTGAAGCCATTCCCTCTGAGAAAAGGAAAAGAATTCAGGGGAGAGCCACAGAGGATCAGGATTTTGCTTTTGTTGTTTCCAAAGGAAGGAGTGCTGCAGATGTGAGGGGCTGGCCCATCATGTTTTGCTGCCACCCTGGCCATTAATATCCTCTTTGGGAGTAGTCTGGCTATCAGTGGGAAAAACTGGTGGTACCTGTGCCTTCAGTCACTGCCTGCTTTGTGGGTGCCCATTTCTCAGCGTGTGTGGGCAAGCAAAACAGCTGAGGAAAGGGTGGCCCCAGAACTTGCTTCCTGCTTCCACTGGAATGGTTCTTGGCCAGTGTGGCACTAGCAGCTTGTCAAGTGCCCATCTCTGGCTGCATGGGCACACAGCTCAGCAATTCAGCCTCTCACTGGCCTCTCATTCCTGACTGTCAGCTGCTTCAGCTCTGTGTCTCTGGCTGTACCCCTGTCTCATGGGATTGCCTGTGGTAATCACTCAGCCAAGCTTCCTGCTGGCTTGTCCAAATAGGTTTTTATCCTGTCAAAAATGCTCGGATACTCTGTTAATTTGATAATTCACTGAGGCAGGATCTTATGCAATATCATTCATAACAGCTGTTTTCCTTAACTACTTTCGCTGCAGAGTGAAACCTCTGAGTGATAGCAATGGATCTAAATCCTACCTTCACTAGAAATGAAGGTGAAGTCAACCACCACTCATGTTAGATTCAGCAATGGCGTTAATGGCAAGAACCATTAGGCTTCGATGTGGAAAAGGTCTTTACAACCAACTCAGTCTTTCACTGAGGAGAATACTGGATTTTGGATTGGGAACAAATGCAAGTTTTGGAAGAGAAAGGATGAGTTGGTCCAAACATCACACCTCCAGGATAGTCCTCAATCTCTGAGCTTCATTTGGTACTGGTTAAAATAACAGATAGTTCTGTGACAGGTCTGGAAACTCCTGAGATAAGGACTCAAGGAGGAAGATTCACCTCTGCTACCCAGAACTGGAGCCAGACATAACTTGTGGAGCAGAGCCTTTTCCTGTACAGGGAGGTTTAAATGCATTTCTTCCTGAGTTACCTCTGATGCTGAGGCAGTCAGTAATAGCTGACTTTTGTTTTCAGGACTAAGCTCACTCTCTCTGCTAATGCTTCTGTGGAAGAGACACACAGGGATCTATTCTGACCCCTGCCTGCTTCTGTGTTTGGGGCAGAAAACAATATGCAGAGTGTCTGCTCTGTCCTCTCTGCCAATGACAGGATGTCCTCAGTCACTTGGTAAATGAGGAAGACTCTCTCCTCTGCTCTGTGTGTGTGTGTCCCCAATATCTTAGCTCTAAACCCCTCCACGCTTTACTGGAAACACTCAAACTCCCTATTTCAGGGCTAGTCACTTGGCTGTATCTTCACTAACGTCCTAAAAACAAAGTCCCACAGCTCTGTGGATGCTCTTAAGCTGGAGCTTTGTTTCCAGCATCTCTGCCATAGTCAGAAATGGTCCTAAGTACATCAGCATGGCACTGTAACAAATGATACAATTATTCCTGCATACAGCACTGTTTCAAAGACACTTATTTTATCAGCCAGTGCATTTCGGTGGAATTTATTTCCCCTTTCCTGTTATTCATTTACTTCTCTTCTTTTCATTGCAATAAAACTGAACAGAGGGGTGAAAATCTGGATGTCAGTTCAAAATGTTGTAGTAAATAATTCACAGTAATACAAGGAGAAATTGCTTTCTGTTGACTGCAGCTCATGCAGGGCATTTCATGCAGCTCAGCTCAGATAAACATGGTCAGCTCTGGATACACAAATTTAAAGTGTGTCTGTCTTCTGTTTCAGCCTTGTCTGATGTTATATAGGCTATATGAAAACTAGTGCCAGGTATTGACCTGGAGTGGGGTAATGGATGGTACAGCTGGCTGAGGTAAACAGAGAATGGATATTGTTTTCATCTCAGCCCCTTTCCTCCTTCACTGCTTTTGTCACTGAGAAAAGGCAGAGAAGTGAAATGTGAAACCTTCCAGTTGCCTACATCTGTTAACCAATTTATTTTTTTAAGGTAGAGGAAATGGGAGGGTAGAAAAGGTGAAGGTAGGAGTATGTCTTAATCTACAGGGGAAGCAGGTCAGCAAATAAATGTAATCATTCTCAGAGTTAGTGCGATCTGTGTCAGTCACGTTAACCTGTTGAAGCAATGACCCGTGGCTCCCACCTGCAGTGTGGCTGGAAAGAGCAGCTCTAACAATGCCCAGGACTGCAGATGGAGCACAGACTTCCTGAGGCTGCAAACACTGATCGAAAACTATCTGCATTAAGGAAACTAAAACCAACAAAACAAATGGGAAAACAGCAAGCCCTGTCTCTGCAGCTGGTTGACAGAACATTAATTCAGATACCATTCAAAACATTAATCTTTACTTAGTTTCCAAATCTGAGCTGAAGCAGACAGGCTACAGTTACTGGATTTAGTGTCGTAACTTGTGTTTTTTAAAGTTGCTTTTAATCTTTTTGATCCATGACAGGGTAAAATATCAGGGTGTGTCAGAGCTGGCAGCTCTGCAATGGATAATCTGGCTTGTAAATGCATTGCCTTGGATTACCAAACGGGCGAGGGAGAAAAAGGTGCTGGTTAAGAGGGGGTCAGGCTATTAATTACACTTAATATAATGGTCTGCTGAATACAGTGGTTGCACAAGATTGAGAGGAGTTGGGAGGAATCTTTCTGCTTCTATTCCATACTTAAATGATAATGCACAAATTTTCATGCTGCACCATGCACGCTCTGTGTTTATTATTGTTTAGATAGCTGGCCTTGCAAAGTATGGCTCATGAGTGTGGATGATTTGAAAATAATGACTCTGACATTATATGACCTTTAGGTACATTGACAGCCACTCAAGACTACATGCTATTTTCTGAATAAAAGAATTTTTATTTTTTCTGGAGAAGTCTGTTGATGGAAGAGCTTTAAGTGTAATAAAGCCAGAGTTATAGTCAAAGTGACAGCCCTTGTTGTGGAACACGCTGTAGGGGACATGAGATGATTTCTGTGCGTGATAATGCATTTGCTTTTAAATGCCATCACTAGATTGATAATTATAGAATTCTCAATATTGCGCCTGGCAGGGTGTCAAGGCTGAATCTTACCAGTCTGTACGAGTGGGAGATAGAAAAGTGTGCTGTGAACCAGAAGAGTTCAGTCACTTTATGCATGAAGCTGCTAAATGTATTTAAGATGTTACAGGAGAAAGACTTTAGTCTTTTCTTCTCAGAGTCAGCATAAACCTGACACTTTATTCACACTGGGTATTGGCAGGAAGGCTTTTAGGAGCTCTTTGTTGCCAACAATCCATCAGTGACCACCACACAAAGCCCGTGTTCCCAGTTTGGTTCTGTATGTGGCAATTGGTTTAATTCATTGTATCCAGCTTCTACTGCTGCCATTTTTAGAGGTACAGGGGTGCTTGAAAATCCCTTATTTTCACTTTCAAAATACAGAAAAATAACAGTGAGGAGGACAGAGTGTCTGGAACATCGTGAAGATATTCAGTATCTGTAGCAGGCAGAGGACGGAAAAGAGAAGGAGCTCTGCTGGTCATGTTCAATTACCATCTTCCTTAGTCAACTTATTCCAAATAAAATAATAGGTGGAATTTTTAAGAACACCATAATTTAGGGAGTGATAAATGAAACAAAAAAAAAAAAGAAAAGAGGCATGAATTCATAATTGGGCTTTTTGTATTGGGTACACTGAAAATCATGGTTGCAATTGCCCAGACACAATCAATTTCATCATCACAGCTCCCTTTGCTGATTGCAAACCCTCAGTGTGTTTGCTGCTCTGTACCACAGGCAAATGTGGCTGAAGCCTTGTGAATTCTGCTGGTGAAGAGTGGGATTTTTTAAGTGCCTTAGTGATTAAATATGCCAATGTTGACTCACAGTGAGATATCTGCTTTTAAGCAGGTAAAAAGAAAATTAATCAAAAATGAAAGCCCTTTTTGGGTGGACAAGCTGTCTGTGAATGCTTAGATAAATATGATGAATGGTTTCTGCAAGTAAAAAGACGGGGATGCTATTAAAGATATAAATATGTTTTATCTGGCCTTTAAAATACAGTATTTTGACATTCTTTCATTTCAGGATGTAATTTTTTTTTTCTTAAAAAATTGTCCCAATTATTTAAAGGAACGCTAAACACTAATCACGACTCAGCACTTCCTTATGCATCAAATAAAACATTTCCACATTTATCTAAAATTTTCTTTCTCATTCCCCACCCACAGTGTCTCAGATTGGGAGCTGAACCAAAAATGCATTATTCATCCAGACCTTTTCAAAATTCCATCTGTGGTCATCCAAAGACCCTGAAAAGGGCAGAGCACACTGTGAGGGTACACTGAGGATCTTCCTTCCCACTCTGGTGAGGAGATCGTGCTCACAATGTGAAAAGCCAGATGCCCATGTGTAAGTCACTGGCTGTGGGGACAATGAGTGCCAGAAGGAGAAGGTGGCAGCTTGCCTGAGCCTTCTCTAGAGCTGTTGTGAGCCAGCAATGAAAAAATGTGTGTGCACCCCTCATTTCTTAGCAGAAAAAAACCCCCCAAAACCAGCCCAAGTGTAATCAAGGCGGGAGAACTGAAAATTCGGCAGAAAAAGAATGAGAGGGATGATAAATCGAGAAAAAAGGCACATCCTCCACACTAAGCAGAAGTAGGAAAACAGAAAACAGTCTGTTGGCACTGTGTGCCAGTGCACAAAGCTGGGAACAGGACTGGCAGGGAGCCTGGGAGTTGTATCTGCAGCAGGAGGTGCCACACGAGGGCAAAGCTGGACGGTGGAAAATCTGCCAGACTGACAAAGACAATTCCTTCCGAGAATACTTTTGTTGTGGGACGAGCTCCTTCACAGCCTGTGCAGGGTTGCAGAAAATGTTTTGGGAAGTTATGAAGACAGGGTGCAACAAACACACAAGAACACTGGTGCTGTTTTTCTCACGAGCGCGTTCATTCCTTTGTGCTGCCACATGAATGGAGTGTTCGCTGATAAAGAAAACGCCCTCGCTGTGCACTGCTTCTATTTCTAGTTATAAGTTAAAAATTCTCTTCTTAGGAGGATCCCTCTGTGTTGCGCAGGTGTGTGGGAAATTCTGAGCATTTTAATGACATTACATCTTATTTTAGTTAGACAAGTCTGAGGGAAAATTTCTAAATTCAAAGAGAGAACTTCAAAAATGACATGATTTCGAAGAGCTCTGAATTCTAGAGGTATGCAAATAACTTTTTTTTCCAATTCCTTGGGAAGTGTAAAACATCATCTCCAGCTGATGATATTTTTAGCAAATACAGTTTTTTTGGGGGTGAAAATGAAACCAGCAATTTTGCAGTAAAAACCTGTTAGAAAATGCCAATGAAAATGTGCATTTCTTTCCAAAAGAGAAGATGTTTATAATACGAAAAGTAAAATGTTTTGTTTTAAAATGTTAAAATTAACCTTGTTACGGAGTGCAATATTTTATTGAAACTGAGATGAATGAGAAAACATTTCAGTGTCCCAGAATCTGCATTTTTTTTCCATGACATGAAATTTCATGTACTCACTTTGCCACGTTCCTCTCAGCTTCCATTGGATGTGACTGATAGATGTTTATTAAAGCAAGCTAATTATTTGTGTAGATAAAGATGGAATTTGCAATATAATATCAGTTTATGGTTTTGTAGTGGTTTCTAAATAGGAGTTATGAAAGACCAGTGGTACACTATAAGTTCTTATACAATCTGCAAGAGCTCCATAGGTGCACCAGGTAAAGGAATACAGCAGAGTGAAGACACTACAGATTTTAATTATGGCAAGTTTGCTTACTGACATCATCACAATTACATCAATAACTTATTGAAGTAGTTCAGTTTATGTGGCTCAGCATTCCTCAAATAAAACAGCTGTTAATCTGATGAAGCACTGAACTGTTCAGTTTTTCTTAGTTCCTTTATTCTTATTATTTACCTTCCTATAATGCTGGCTTGGTTTTGCTGCCACTGTTATTTTCATATATCAGTCTCTTTCACAAAGCAAAATGTAAAAAACCAGACAAATTTTCCCTGACACTTCTTCTCCCACTCTCACTTTTCTTTTTATAATTGATAGATGTCTTCCAAATTGCTAAATCAGGAGTACAGACTGCAATCTTTCTCTGCTGCTGGGATATGTGGAGCTGAGCTGTCTACACCAAGGACACCATCAGATAAAACAGTCTGTGAGTGACCAAAACCTCGTTTCAAAGCCTCTTGTGATCGATGGTTGTGTCCCCTGGTGTCTAATTTGTCATAAGATCTGACCCAAGTTTATCCCTACAGCTGAAGGTTTCATACCATCTGCTCTTCAATTCTTCTTCCTCCATTTCTCTCACTCTCTGATGTGTAACAATGTGCTCTAACATGTGCTGGCTTTAAACATACCTGCTCCCATGGCAGCACCATGAGAATTCGTCTCTTTACCTCAGCCCTCCTTTCTTCACAGCTCTGGAAGGAGTATTTTTTTTTTTCCAATTCTTATATCTAAGTTAAATTTAGTTGAAATCATCCAATATTTAAAAACAAAAAATAGTTTGGCATAGGAAACAATCTGAGTGCCAGACACACATTCCTATAGGCATTCACATCCAAACATATGCAGCATGAAACAAGGATAACACATCTCAGAGGCACCACATTCTGTATAAGTCAACACTTCTGGAGATATCAAACATCTGTCAAATTTTAGGTTTCTTGTGTCTTAGCAGTTTCCATATGATAAGCTCATTGTGATGCAGGCAAGTGTTAGAATAAATGAAGTCAATGACTCTGTGATGAACCCTTTGATAAAGCACACTTGAAAGTTCCCTCCCCAAAAACACGTGAAGATATTAAGTAGTGAGGTAGAAGGGTCAAGTTCATCTCACGGACTGATATCTGATTAAAAGACAGGAAATAAATCTGAGTATAAAAGCTCTGTTATCAGCAGAGAAAATGCTGCAGCAGGTGACCACTGAGATCTGTGCTGGAGCTTGTGCTCTCCAGTGTATTAGTAAATGATCTGGAAAGGAGAACAAAGAGGAAAAGAGAAGCCTTTGCCGAGGAGTAATAAAAACAAAAATTGACTGTGAGGACTTGCAGGAGGATGGCTGAGTGATGGACAATAAAACAGCAGGTGAAATTATCTTTTGATCAGTGGAAAACCTGATACACATGGAGAAAAATAACCCCACCTATACATAAAGCCTGACAAGCCCCACATGAGATACTGTTATTCAAGGATTAGATATTCAGAACAATGTAAGTTGCTCTGTGAATATGGTTCACTGTTCCAGGGAAGTTCTACAGAGTGCCACAAATTTTTAATAAAGAAAAAGAAAAGAAGGAAAAAACAGGAACACCCCCCCCCCCCATCCCACACAGGAAAGGAAAGCAAAGCATACCTGTAAGTCAGCAAGTAAAGAAGTGATGCATCTAAATTTTACAGTTCTACTCTTGTCTTCTCTGGTACCAAAAAGTAACCAACAAAAGTACTGTTGTTATAGAATAGTTTCTGTACAATGAGAAACTAAATGCACTGTTTTCCATGAAGAAAAAAAGATGAGATGCATAGTGATTTCAAAAAATATAGGTGGTACTGAAAAGAGAAATTGTTTCTTGTATCCCAAAAGGAATGGCTTTCAAATAAAACCACAAAACTAAGGTTTGAAAAGAAAGAAGAGGCAGAGTTTTCCACACAGTGCGTAATTAAATAGCAGAGCTTACTGCCACAGGGTGTTGCAGAAGCCAAGAGTATAAATTAACAAAGCAATTAGACAAGCTCACAGATGAAAACTCCATCCCTGGTTGTTAAACATCAAGATGCTAATCCACTTCAGGCCTAAAAAGTCCCTGTTTTCCATTTTCTCTACTTTGGTATTTTGTTCTCAAGCTGCTGTTCCAACTAGAGACCAAGGGATTCAGAAATAGATGGACTTCTGGTTTGGCCTGAGAACCTCCTTTATGGTCTCAATTGCAACTCAGAGAAACAGGAGGTGAGATAATCAAGGTCACTTTTGATGATAATGGCCATGAGATGTAGAATTAGAACTCAAAAATTCTTATTTTCCTAACCCACTGACATGCAGCTTCTTTTTTTGTTTCTGTATTTCACTATTCTGCAAGACCTGCTCACATTCTTTGTAGGTTTGTACACTGCAGTTAAATACCTCCAGCATAGTCTGAGAGTATTTGGATGAGAGCCTGGCCTCTGAGAAATATGTATGAGTATAAACAGATCAAACAGAATTTACCACAGCCTTGTGCATCATTTCTGGATTTTGGTAGACATCTCAGGAGGCAATCATCTGGTGCAAAAGGGAAGGAACTGCTAATAGTGCTCTGAGGCCACTGAAAAATTTAAATTCCTCCTAATCTTCTAGAGAATTGATTGAAAAATATGTGGTTAAGAAAATGTTTTGGAAATCTGGAAACAATTTTCTTTATACCAGATTTCCTAAGAACTAGAATGGAGTCGAATGTTTCTCGAGTTTTGAAGACAGAGATAATAATTGACATTTCTTCAGAAAATGATCATACCATTATTGCTGTGAGTGGCTTCAAATGGGAAGGTATCTGCAAGAACTGGAGCAAAGAATCTTATTGAAAATATGCTACTTGCTAATAAAGGAAATAAAAGGCACCAGAGGCTCAGACCAAGGCTTCAAATCAATGAATCTGTGATCCAAGTGCAGATTTTAGTCAATGGGAGTGAACCTATATGGAACAAAAGTGCATGTGGACTCTGGAGTCCACTGAGGGTATGCTTAAATTTAATTATAGCCTAAATACCATTTTTCATTGGGAAATAAAAAGGCTTTTAGAATGTCAAGCCTCATTGCTGGTGCTCTCACTAGTGCCAGGGGATATTGTGACAATAGGGAAGAGAAGATAGCCACTGTATGCTAATTATATCATATCCAATTACAACCAATCTGGTGCATACAGTGTAAATCAGGAAAGAATTTTAAAGGAAAAAAAAATTATAGTCAAGCAAGATATTTGTAGAGAGGTTGTTCTGTTAAAGGACCAAACAGCTTCATGCAACACATTATGAACTTCATCTGCTTTTCATTTCCTAGAGTGCTGCAACTGCCCTCCTCAGAAGGATGAAAATCAGTCATGGACAGAATAAGTGTTTCACACAATGGAGGGTCTGAGAGGCAGAAGGGGAGGAAGCAGGAGGCAGGCTTTGTGGGAAAGACACTGGAGACTCCATGGCCACAGATTTCCTCTGTATCACTTAGGCATGATTGGGGATTGATTTTTAAATGCAGTAGTAAGCAGCATAAATGGGTACTGAGTAATTTGAGAAACCAGGCATTGGAAATGCCCTTGTGCCTCAGCCCTTATATTAAGTGCCTCTGTTAGACTTTCCACTGTGGGTCATGCTGAGTGTGATATGCCTGGAACACTCAGGCAAAGGAGTCTGGGACAGAGGCACATCCATGAGCAAAGGAGTCACAGGACAGCCCTGGCTTTGTGGGACTGAATTAGACCATTCCCCATTGAGCTAAATTATGCAGATGGTTGAGCACAGACCATTCCTTAAAATATGTGTACAGAGAAGTGGGAGGATGTATTTAAGGATTGTTTGCCTTTTCAGGGTGAATTTTGTGATGTTATCAGTGTTTTTACAAGAGAGTTGTTTACGTGTAGGATGGATATACACAGAAAGCCTTAGACAGTTGTCACTAAGCTATACACAGATGAAATCATGCAGAGCATTCAAGGTGAATCTCACAGATCTAAGGTAAGGCAGTTAACTTATGTGGCTTAGGTTTGGTTATCAAAATGAGCCATGGACTTTCCCAGTGGTGATGAGGATCTCAGCCTCTGCCCCAAGTTCCCATGAGGCTTCATTAGTGTTCTTTAGGGTTAGGGCTGAGCTCAGAGCACCACACAGCCAACAGCTGCAGGGACACTGGGGCTGGAAAAGGTATGTTAAAGGCAGGCATGGGCCATGTATGGTGCTGGGGACCTCAGCATTAGGGCCAGAGTTAGGGCCAGAAAAAAAAGACAGCAGAGTCAGAGCAGGTGTAGTTCATGTATAGGTGCAGGAATTCTCTGACATCATATTTTGCAAAGTTTGTGTCTGTGCAACAAAACATCTTTGGCCTATCTGCATTATTAACAGAGAACCTGCAGCTTCTCCTGTGTAAGGCAGCTGTGGTGAGAGTGTGGTGGTGCTGTAGCCATGAAAGGGGACATATCCCAGGAGCTCAGAGCTGATTTGACCCTCTCAAACTCATTTTTTTCCTGCTGACTACTTTTGTTGCATGACTGAATGGAGGGGTCACGGCTGTGGCATCTGTGTCCCCTGGAGACCTCGGTCTCTGTCGGCAGCTGGCACAGGTTGCTCCAGCTTCTGCCATGGGACTGGACCAGCACACAGAGAGTTGAGGTCAGGCCTTTTTTGCCTTTTGGGACTGGGCTGTGCTGCTGCTCAGCCACAGCTGGGAATCTGGGTCATGGTGTCTCGCTCCGGATGCAGAGCAGGACTGTGCTTATTGAGGAGAGGTTAATCTCTGTGTATGATTATGTCTGCAGATTGTGTCAAAAGTTCATGTCTAATAATAGCCTGCCTCCAACAGATGTTCCAGGAATTAATCAGCCCTCAAGTGTTTGGTTGTGACTTGATTTCTCTAAGTATAAATTAAATGACATGCAAGGGTAGCTGGTTTAGACCAGGAAGTGGGTAGCCATGGAGCAATTCCCTGTGTCTTCACCACACAAATCAGACACGGGAAATCACTCATCAGATCATCTGTTCCCCTGTAGATACCTTTGAAAGCTACCTTAGTTTTGTCTACTAAAAATATTACCTAGAGTCTTGATCAGCCTGTGGTTTAATTTGCATTTAGTGTGAGTTATTTTTTATCTAAATTAATTCCAATCACCCCCCTTTACCACCAGTATCTTTGACAATGGATTAAAAGCATCATTAATCTTTAAAAAGGAGCAGTCAATGAGATCATCTAAGAAAAATACAAATGAATTTAGGTTTCTGACTGTCTTAAAAGTTCCCCCTCAGCCACATCTCCATTCTCTGAAAGTTTCCAGCAGTAATTGATTTTGCAATACACCTCAGAGCACATCAATTTCGTGCTATTTGTTGTAAATGCCAAAGCTGATGCATTACCCACATAGGCAACCTCCCTTCTTTTAAACCAGCCATGGGAGTTTCCACTGAACTTGTCTCTGGCAACACACTTGAGTTCTTCCCATTCCCACCAGGAAAAATGACCTGGACAAAGCTCATGGCAGCCCTGACCATTCTTTGGTTGTCCCCAGGGTTTCTGCACCTCCCCATGGCCCTGGAGCCCTGCAGCAGGGCTGGCCTCCTGTTCCCCAGGCCCTGCCTTGTTGGAGTCTGAGATACAGAGTGTGTGCCCTTGTTTCTAATACTTAGTTCTAGGATTCAAAGAAACACTGAATTTCATATGACATGAAATTCATGAGCATGTTTTCATGGTGATACATGAGAACAAATGTTAAAGTTAGATAGAAAAAGTGTAAGTGTGTAGATTAGAAAGTTTCTTAAATCACTGGGTGAAAAAGTAGTTTAGAGAACAGGAGACAAAGATGGAGGATTTAGGGTGTTGTCTCTTGTCCTTCCTCTTTCTTCTTCATGTTCTTCTCCTAGGGGTTTTTGGGTAGTAGTAGGTGATTGGATAGAATATACCGTTGTGCAGCGCACAGGTGTCGGGTCATTGGGTCACTAAGAAAAATAATTTAGTTGGCACCTGTTAATTGGGTAAATGGACATATAAAAACCTTGAAGAAGATCTTTGTTAGCCATTTTACCCCCTTTCTATCATAGTGCACATAGCTCCTTGTACCCTGTAATGCTGATAAGAAAAGAATAAACAACTGAGTCAGAATGAGAGAAAACTGCCTCCCTCTCATCAATCTTCAGTTCAAAAGGAAAAAGAAACTAATCCAAAAGTCCTTAATGGGACACTGCCTGGCCGAGCCAGGCCCACCAGGTGCTCACATCCCAGCCCAGCCTTGATCCTGCCCTCACCCAGGGAAGAGCCCAATGTCCCTGGCTGCTCCTGGCTGAGAATGGGACAGACCTGCTGTCCCTGGCGTAGGGACCCCCGCGCTCCCATTCCCAGGGAGCTGCCAGCCTGCTGCACCCTCATCATGGCTGGAAATGTCAGAATGGGCTGGTTTTGGCTGGGGTAGGGTTAATTCTCTTCCCAGTGGCTGGTATGGGGCAGTGTTTTGGATTTGTGCTGAACACGGTGATGATAATATGGGGATGTTTTTGTTACTGCTGAGCAGGGCTTACACAGAACCAAGGCCTTTCCTGCTTTTCCTACTGCCACACTGGTGAGGAGACACAGCCAGGACAGGTGACCCAGCCTGTCCAAAGGGATATTCCAGACCATCTGACACCACGGCTCAGTGTATAAAGCTGGGGATGGAAGGGGGGATGTTTGGAGTGATGTTGTTTTTCTCCCCAAGTCACTGATAAGTGGGATGGGGCCCTGCTCTCCTGGAGATGGCTGAACCCCTGCCCAGCCATGGGAAGCAGTGAATGAATTCCTTGTTTTGCTTTGCTTGTGTGCATGGCTTTTGCTTTCCCTATTAAACTGTCTTTATCTCAGCCCACAAGTTTTCCACCTTTGACCCCTGTGATTCTCTGATTCTCCCTCTGGTCCTGCTGGTGGGGGAGTGAGTGAGTTGGCTGTCTGGGGCTTGGCTGGGGTGAAAGCCCCACACAGAGCCCAGGAGGGCCCTGAGATGATGCCAGCCCTGTGTTCCAGTGCCTGGGCAGCCCTGCCAGACCATGCAATAAGAAGATTTATGCTTTGCCACATGCTAGGAACCCCAGGAGAGGCCCGCTGGCCTCCAGGCGTGTCTGTAATTCCTTTCCTGCCGTGATTATTTTCTCATTAGTCCTTGGCAGGCAATTGTGAGCATTGCCTTGAGCCACATTCACAAAGCAGAGCCCTGGTGTGTCCCTGAGTGGGCAGGACCCATCCTGGTACCCATCCCAGTGTCCCCCTGGAGCTCTGCCACCCCTGATCCAGCACCTGCTGCCCAGAGGAGAAGGGGCAGCGCTGGAGCAGGGACAGGGAGATGCTGTGCTCTGGCAGGATGGATGGCAGGTCTGCTCCCTCCGAGTCCAACCTCAGATAAATCCTCATCAGGGATGCATGGCCAGGCTCCTCCTTTGCCAGGGTATAATACATTACATTCTTAACAGAGGAAAAAAAAGTTAATTACTTTCCAGATGCATTAGGGGAGTAACTGTGAGTGCTTTCCTGTTCATCTTTTATTTATTATATATTACCTAACTGTTTAAAAATTTATTGTTGTGATGACTGTAATTGTTTGGGTTACAACAGACCATGCTTACTGTATACTTTATTTTCAGAAACTCTACAGTATAACTTGCAAGACAGGAAACTAGGAACCTAAATAAATGTCTTTTTGTGAGCAAGAAAAATGCTTCCCCCTGCCTCGCAAACATTTAGGGCCGGACTCATTCCTCGAACTTAATTTTTGTATTGCTGTGTTATGAGTTTCTGGCCAGAGCACTTAAGGGCACTGATTTGCAAAACCAAAGAGGAATCAATATTTTCCGCTTTACAGGCAAACTGTCACATTAAGAAATTACTAAATATTGTCATGTAGTGGTGCAGCCAGGTACTCTCTCCACAGGCATATTGGCATTTTTTTCTCTACTGTTGAAATATGCTTGCCTTACGTACTATTCAATTTTATAATAATTTATAATAACACCCTTAAAATTAAATCATCTGGGGTCAGGTTCCCTTTTTCTTAGATCCATTGGTACCCTCTATTCCATAAGATAATTAATGTCCACATGCAAAGAAGAGGATTTATTTTATTTTGAGTAAAACTAACCCTTAAAAAAGCCATAAAAAACCCCAAAGAAGTGACCCACTAACATAAATCTCATTTGTTCTGTTTGTGATTTTTTTTGTATCTCAGTTTAAGCCCATTTATAACTTGATATATTTTTTTAACTTTATTAATTTTTTCCTCTCCTTCATTTTAATGCATTTTAGCAGCACAGTTCTTCTTAAAGCCTCAGAATATCCCCAAATAGAAAAAGAAAATTCCTTAAAATAAAATCTGCTTCATCACCATCTTGTCATCCAGCCTACGAGACAGTGTTTCCACTGACTTCTCTAAGCTGTGGATAAGGCCCCATATGTCTTAATTACAGAGCTTAGCATAAGCTCTTTGCACAGAGAGCAGCTTTGTCACTGTGCTCTTCTGTGCTCCATTATCTGTGGGAGGCTGGTGCCTGGAAAACAGTTTTGACAAGGATGTCACTGGTCATGTAGCAACAGACAATCCTGGCCCAAAGACTTTGCAAGCTGTGCAGGGAAGATGGGCAAAATGTGGTAGGGGAAGGAGATCCCTGTGGAAGGAAAGGACCTCGTTCAGGGTTGCACCAGAGATTTGGAATAGAGCTGCTGTGCTCCAGAAAACTAGTTCACAGACTGATGAAATCACTCCATTTTGAGATGAAGCCAAGGCTTTAGTGAATTTCTGTGACCACATAGACTCCTTTCCCAGTATCTTCTCTGAACACTGGTTTTGCAAACCATATCAAAGTTTGACCCAGATTGCTGAATCCCATCTTTAACAATTTCTATTGGTGTTGGATCTTTTTGCAATCATTTGCAGGCTGGTGAGGACCACAGACTGCCATTGCATCATATTTCCTCTCTGGAATGAGGATGTGTTTGCCCTCTGTGCCACTCGTGACACCATCTCTTTCAAACCCAGTGCTGAGGACAGCAGAGTCTTTTTGAACCTGGAGGTCCCAGCTGCTTCAGGTCAGCCTGCCAGCATTCCAGGGGTATCTTTGGTTGTTTCAATGCCAGCATGCACTTGCTGAGCATTAACAAGAATTTGAATTCTTCCTGTGGTTCCAGATAGGGCTGTATTAACCTCATGTGTCACAGTGACTGTGGAGCAGCCATCCTTATCAAAACCTAACATTTTATGAGTGCAGGGTGCTGGTTTGCCAGTTAGCTCACAACCCCCTGAATTATTTTTTCTCTTATTCTCATTTTTTGACCAGTCTTCATGACTGTAAGGATTTACTGTTCTCAGAGTACACACATCTATTCCCCCACAGCTTCAAAAAGCAATAACTACAGCAGGGGAATCAACCACTGCTGATTTCTCTTGATCCTTTCCTCAGGAGTCCCTGGTATACAGAAGTATTTCTCAGGGCTAAGTCTCCTTTTCTCAGCAACTTATCCAGGAAGCCTGAGCCAGATGGTTCACAATAATAATGTTGATGCTTTCAGTAAGCAACACTTTAATAGTGCATGTAACCTGAGGCTGCTGTAGGCATCAGCTCATCGGAGTCCCTCAAGGCCTCCCAGACATCAGCACAGGCTGGGAGAAGAAGTCATTGAGAGCAGGCCTGAGGATAAGGACTTGGGAGTTCTTGTGGATGAAAAGCTGGACACGAGGCAACAACATGCATTCACAGCCCAGAATCCAAATATTATCCAAATACAGTACGTGCATAAGTGCATCAACAGCACTGTAGGCATCAGGGCAAGGGAGGGCATTCTGTCCCTCTGCTCTGCCCTCATTAGACCCCACCTGCAGTGCTGCATCCAGCTCTGGGGTCCCCAGCACAAGAGAGACATGGATCTGTTGGAGAGGCCAGGAGGATGATCAAAGGTCTAGAGAACCTCTCCTATGAAGACAGTCTGAGAGATCTGCTGTGTCACTTGTTCACTCTGCTCTTAGGAATCACTTTGCTCACCTATTACTCAGCCTCTCTCCAGGCTGTGGGTCTTAAGACAGCACATTGTAAATACCACATGCTGGGTGGCAGCTTGCAATCACTCTGGGTTTATATAACTGAAATGGCTCTTTTGTAAGTAAGCAATTTACAGAGATGCTGGAACTGCAGACTGCCCAGTGAAAGCCTCTTCCACACCTCTCCTGTCTTCCCCCTTTCAGCTACATTTCTTGCAAAGAGAAAAGTTCTAAATATTCTTAGAGAGCTCTGAGACTCTATGCTCTCCAGCAAATCTCAGCTAAAGAGAAAACTACCGAGACTATTTATTTTCTTTATTTTTCTATTTTCTCCTCCTAATTCTGAAATGTTAGCTACAAAAAAAAAAATGTTTATAAGAGTTTATTGCTTGTGAAGTTTCTTTCCTGGAATGAAAAGCAGTTAAAAATGTAGTTTAGGATGCCTTCTGGAAATATCATATGTGGTTTCCAGGAAATGTTATGATAGCTTGTGGTGCCATAGTGTTGGGTTTTCATTAACTAATAGTAATGGCTTGATGTTGTGATAACTCATGCTAAGAGAAAATGCAGCGTTTAACTAAAGCTACAATAACATCTCACTGTAATGTTATAAAAGACTCCTTACTGAACTAAATGCCAGCAGAGTTTATGCAAATGGAGTCTGTTCTGGATACATGCACCCTAAGCTTCAGCTACCCCTTCCCTTGGAAAATCTGGCTCATCTCCCATGGGAAGTGACCCTGGCACTGTGGCTTGTGGCTGTGCAATTCTCCTGTTCTGTTAAGGTCAGTAATGACAACACTGCATCATTCTATAACAAAATAATGACTTTGGAAATCATGAGCCTGATAAATCTTTCTGGAACTCTGTAGGATCTCTCAGAGATATTGTATTAGCAATGTGATGAAGGTAGTATAATTCCTTCCCACTTCCACAAATCTGAGGGGGATGCCTGCCTGCCATAAACTCATTATAACTCACAGCATTGAAAACAGCGTTCAGCCTTATCTTTACCAGAGTTTTTCTGGCTGTGTGACTTCATCCCCATAGTTACATTACTGCAAACACTTACGGTTCTGACAAGCTCACTGTTACAGAAGAAAAAAAGCAGAAATCCTTTGCAGCAATCACTGTTTCTTTTCCCAAGTGTGATAACATTTTCTGATTTAATGGATCATTTTTACAATTCACACATTTCAAGGAACTAGCCCATAATTCCTGGGAACCGACATATTCTCCCTCCATTTGGAATAGAAAACATCAATTATTGACTACTACATAGTTCAGTTATTTGCTACTTTTGCATATGCAGAAAGATCAGTCTGGCAGAGTAGGAATGAGATGTACTGGAGTATGAGAAATACTCTAAATGGAAGATATTTTCTTTAGTTTTCTAAATTAGGTTTTAGTAAAATAATTCTAAACAAGGTCAGAAATATCACCCATAGAAAAATATACTTAAAAAAGAGCATGACACCTGCCATTTGTCTGCCATGAGATGAATCACTTGCCTTCCTTCACATACTTGAACACATGTACACACAGACATATTTACACAAGTTTATTTGGTAAACTTGTGTCTCTGGCACTGACTTCCAAAGCAAAGAGCTCTGTGCGGCCACAGTTACATTAAGTGAAGCCATATCATACAATATATATATTGTTTGCTGGTCTATTAAGTTGCATCCTCCAGCCTTAAGCTGCAGGTTTGTAATGGAAGGCGGTTGCATCTGTTTGAAAAAATGGACATTGCAACGGGGTGTGTTTGTGTTGAGAAGCCTTGGATTACTTATCATCTGTGGTGTTTTTTCCACCTTCTGTACTGCTTAAAAATACCTTAAAGTGTTTCAGTTTTCATACAGGAGCCAGTTCCATATAAAGGGTGCACCTCTGATGCTGAGGGGATTTTAAAGGACCTCATGCCTTCCTGTATCCAGCTGAGATTCCAGTCAGAAGGAGGAGGAAATGGAGACAGCTCTGTATATCACTCCACGCTGAGACACAGCAGCCCTGGCTGATAGATTTACTTTAGTGTGAGGACACTTATTCCTCAGGGGGTTTTGGCTAAAAATGATTAAGAGGGAGAGTGGGTAAAAATTCAATCGAACTTCAATGTCAGCTTGTGAATCAGGGAGATCTTCCCAGATGGTGATAAAGTAAAGCAAGGAGTTGTTTTCCTAGGCAGTTCCTCTAGAGACAAGAGCTGCAGTCCATCACTTGTTGCATTTAGAAAGCTTCAAGCAGTGGAAGGATAAGTCTGGGATGTGCTGGCAGGTTTCTGCTGGGCCTTGGGGTGAATGTAATGGACCTGCCTCTCCGTGTGTGTCTGGGAGTGAGAGAAGGAACAATGCCAGGCTGAAAGGAGGAAATAAGGGGATTAAACAAAGAGCTCTAATTCTTGAATTAACACAGTGTGCTGTGTCTGCCCTGAGAGCTGGATACAATGGCTTTCAGTTAAATACATTTTTCTGCTGAGCTGGTTTTTGGGATGGCTCATTGTAATGACTTCCTAAAACACTGAACTTGAATAAAGAGGAGGGCTCTCAGGGACTTGCTCCAACAGAGCTTTATTTCTTTCACTCTAACATTCATCATGCTCTTTCCCTCCAGTAACAGTTGCTACAGGAGCCAGTGGAAAGCAATCCTTACCGTATAACAAGGCATGACTTTTGCAGCCCTTACAAACTGCCATGTAGCTACAGAGGAAATAAAGGTGTGTGTCACAGGAGCGTTCTGCTGCCTTACACCTCTCATGCCATGTCAGAACAGAACCAATCATGGGTCAGAACAGAGAACACTGAGATACCCAGATAACTCATTCTGGAAGGGTTTTGAGGCCTGGATATTTTCAGGGGCCATACTAGAGAGCAGTGAAAGAAATGGATATACATAATAAAAAATTAACTGCAAAAAAGTAATGTAGAAGACTATAGAAGTAAAGGATCCTCCTTCTCAGCTTAAGCTGTGCCAATGCAAAGGTATTCAGACCAGATTTTTGCAGGAAGTAATGTTTGTAGCAAAAGCAGTCTTCTGTAAAACTGGATTACTTCCAGGAAAATTTGCAAAGGAACATGAAAGCAAAATGCATCCGCAACATAAAGGGCAGAATTCCGAGGTCAGCAAAGAAGCACTGTTCTTTCCTGGATCCCCTAATACATTTTCAAGCTTAGGTATTATAGCTGACCAGCTAAGAACATGTAATCCACTTTAATTGAACATTTTACTGCATGTTTCCTGGAGCTATGGAACAGTAATGTCTTCACAGGAAAGATAATAGCTGTGTCTGTACTCTCAGGGGCAGCCCTCAGGCTTTGCTCAACACCAGGCTTGTCTTCCTTGCACACTGGAGAGCTATTATTCTCATTAGGTATCAGAGGCAGAGTGTGACACAATAGGTTTAAACTGCTCCTGGAAAATGCAGGTTAATAACAAAAAGGGTGCTCTAAAGGGAAGGAAATCCAGGCAGCTGAGCACAGTACAGCTGGATGATTAAGCAGGGTCTTCATGGGAGATATTTAAAGTCTAATCCTAGTATGAGTGATTTTTAGCAAGCAGCATCTGAGAGGGTGTATTTGTATTTAATGCATTCTCTGGCACAGAATTAAAATTTGCTTGGTTTACCTAATCTGGATGAGGGATGGGGGAGGAGAAGGTGTTCAGTTTTCAAAAGCCTTGATTCTTTAGGTCCAGGTGTTCTCAGCTTTCACTGGTAAAATAGAAAATCTATCCAATGAAAACATTCAAAAACTCTTCCAGTAGTATCTGTCCTTTCTCCTTGGAAAGAGCACTTCAAGTCTGTTACCTGCATAAAATTTAATAGTTGTTGTTCTCCAGAAGAGCATTGCAGCCTGTTGAAATTTTTTATTCTTCACCTCACTGAACTTAACATGAAAATAATAATCAGGAAAAGTAGTTTTTTTGAACTGTTTGAATGGTTTGCATGTTGTATTATTTAGTGGTAGGAAGAAAAGAGGCCCAGCTGGGTATTTATTTTGCCTTGAACCTGTTCCATTCATTCTCTATGAAGTTTTAAATTAGGGTTTTTTTAGTTTACTCAGTGGAAATAAGGGCAAGGAAGAGAATGGCAGCAGGAAGGAAGAGTGCTAGAAGAAAAGAATTGAAAATGACAGCAAATGTGAAGAGTATTTTTTCTATTTTTCTTCTCCTTTACAGGAACTCTCTGTCATACCATGAGTGATGCATCTTTGGTGGTTTCAAGTTTGAAATCAACAGTATGAAAGCAATTAAAATACTCATCCCACTGATAATGCCTTTTACCAGGGGATCTCAGAGCACTCTATCTTTATCCTGCCCTCTTCTACAGTGCAGCTATTTGAGGAACTGAAATCATCATTGTCCGCCCATGCATTTCAGCAATCACACAGCATCTTTCTTCTTTTTTTTTTATTCTTAAATGTTGCCTTAAGGCAATACCAAATGACTGACGTTCTTCCCTCTCATCTTAACCAAAATGGAATCTTGGATCCATTTCCAAGAAGTGCTGGCATGCCTTCACATTTCTGCGTATATGAGGTGTTTTTATAATAGGTCTGTTTGCTATCCTAAGCAAGATTATGGTGGGAAAGATATATACTATCAAGCCTGAGAGTTAATTTAAGAAGTTATTTGGATTGAGGTTGGACAATTCGGTAACTCCAGCTCTAGGGCTTCTGATGCAAAATAAAAAGTGATGCAGGCATATAGTACAAAGTATTTTTCCACATAAAACTCCCTCTCCTGGTTCTCATTTCCACATGGGTTTTATGGGTTAATATTCCAGTGTCAGTTTTTATAACAAACTAGATATGATCTGTATTCTCACAGCTAGTATAAAAGGAGCATACATGCATCAGCTATTTGCACTATAGTTAATGTGGCAGAGATTTAACTGAATATTTAAGTCTGATCTGGATCCAATTTTTAATCCTGGAAAATTCAGAAGTGTGAAAATCCAGTATTAATGATAGTGGGAGTTTGCCACTATGGCTTCAGAAAATACGTAAGTGTTGCTTTATAATTGTTGTAATGAATCAGACCTTAATATCAATTAGAGAATTCTTGAGTAAAGACGAACAGCAATTATTTAGTATCCCTTAGAGAAAAATTCACGAACAGCAAAACTGACTGGTTTAGGTTGGATAAAATCTGAATTAGATTAATTCTTTGTCATAGAAACTGATTTTTCCCCACAAAATTCTGAAATAAAATAATGGAGTAATAAAATGTGTAAAACAAATATGTTTCTCTAGTCTAGTCAGTATGATGATAAATCCACTTATGGAAATCTCCATTATAAGAGGACAAAATTGTATTTAGATACACAGAATGTTTCAAAATATTTCAGTGCTATATATTTCAAGGTATTTGAGATTTATGTAAAGTTGTCAGTAAGTAGGAATTCTCCTTCCTCACTCAAACAATCTGAACATTTATTTCCAGATGCTTTAAATAAATGAGCCATATTAATCCTTTCATTTACTTTAAGCACTATGTGACACAACAATAAATTACTTCTTTGGGTCTGAAAAAATGTGTGGAAGTAATGGACCTGGAGAGCAACAGAAAAATGAAGCCACCCAAACAGAATGGGAAGTTGCACAGACACTGTACTCCAGAGCCAGAACTAGAGCTCATTTCCTTCTCTCTGTTATTCAGGTGTGCAAGGGAGAAGATGGCCCAAGCCCATGGAATGGGAGGAAGCAGCTTCCTGCAATGATTTATTTAGCAGGTCCATCACTCCCACTGCAGGCAGCTCCTGCTTGAGGCAGCTGATGGAGCAAGGACAGGGAGCACACAGCAAGGGGGAAAGGAAACATCATCTCAATTTTCCAAACAGGAAAGGGTGACACAGAAACAAGGTAATGGAGGACTGGAGTGCTCTGAGTGTCCTGGGCAGGATGGTGGCTCTTCTCCAGAACCACTGCTGCCCTGGAGATGCTGCAGGTGTTTCTCAGGGCTTTGGCAAGAGAAAAGAATTAGCAAGCAGAGAGCCCCTGTACCTTTTCCTACAATGACACAGGGCATGAGACACCAACAACTGGTAGGAAATTCCCTCACAGTGGTGAATCTGAGACTAAGCTGTAGGAAAAATTCCAACTTTCACCCTTCCGTGCTTTGTCCTTGTCTCCTCTGATTCCAAAGAGGCCTTAAAAAAGATGGGCATGTCCCAGATTTGAAGTGAAAGGAAACAAGGATCTGGCAGTGACTTTTTTTTAGAAAAGCTGACGCTTGAGTAATGAAAACAACGTTCACCCAGCTGAGAGACAGCAAAAGAACAGTATTTATTCTTGATTCCTTGCATGTGATCTCAAGTTCTCTGTGCCCAGATTTCTGATTTCTCCATGCTTCCATTTCTCACCTTTCAAGTGCAGACTGCAGCAGCACAGGCAGCCTGCAAACTTCAGGTAAAATTTTTGTCTAGAAGTTATAATCATCTTCCACACTGTGTATCATTAACATGTGGGAACAGGGTGTATCAGAAACAGACCTTGCTTGAATCTAGATCTTCTCTGATTGAGTTCCAAGCTGTGACACTGAGCCACCAGATGACCTTATCTATCACTAACATGGACTGCGCTGTGGAACTTGTTAATGGGGTTGCATGCACATTATAACCTAGAAATTCTGGGTTATCACTGATGCTTGCAGCTGCCATGGCAACAGAGTTGGTAGGCATCTCCTAAAAAGTCTTTTTTTTCTTTTTAAGGACTCCTTGAAAGTATGAGGCATTTATCATCCAGCATGCACAAACAGGTTTAACTATGAAAACAGTTTGCCTACAAAATGATAGACACCGTCTCCCTGTAGTTTCTCTGTGTAGTTCATCTTTTTATATATTTTTACGTTCGTGCTACTGCATTTAAAAAGATTTTCATTAGAGTCCCATTTTTTATGGCCTGTAACTAAAGTTAGATTTTCAGGACTTTCCAGTGTTCAGGTTTTAGCTTTTGCAATTCTCCTTGATGTTAATGGGAGTTGCCCAAAGCCATTTTCCTTGAAGTCTTTTGAAAATGTAAGCTTCACTCTCTTTGTCTAGTAACAGTGAAAAAAACATTCAAGCTAAATCAGTGGAAAAATAAAAGTTTGCTGTTTTCAAAAGAGCATAGAACTGCTGGATATTCATCCACAGAAAATAAAAGTTGTGACTCTGTATAGCTCTAATATTTTACCTTGAGGAACATTTGCTCTGTGTTCTTGCATTCCTGGAATGTTGTTTTTTGTCTTTGACAGGTGGCACTTCTGCAGGTGTTTGTTCACCAAAGGAACTATTTAAACTTTGAGCAAACCACCATAATGTGCAATACACAACCTCTATCTGGCAGTCCTAAAGCCCTTCAAAAACCTGAAAACTTTAAGACAGTACTAAAGAGATGTGAATTCTTGTTTTCCCTTCTGGAGAATGGAGACACTGACAATTTAAGCCACATTAACTGACTCAGTAAGCCAATCTCCAACACTGCCACTGGCCTGAGATCCCCCTTGAATCCATTTCTTGGGATTAATCACAGGATTATCTTTCTTTCCTTCTTAAATGTGCATTTAAAGGACTGGTTAGAGACAGTGTAGAGTGTTCCAGTTGAAAATCTGGTCCAAATTTTTAGAAGATTGGCTTATAAGTGCATGGTTTAGGAAGAGTTTGGAAGTCTGCCATTTATTATCCTTTATTTGTGTTGTAGACCAGGCCTCCATTCTGCTAAGTGATTACTTGCAAATCAATTGCAGACACATTTGTGGGAAAAAATAACACACATTCTCTAGAAAAGCAGGATTCATGGCACAGCAGAGGTGGAAACTTGCTTTCTGCACGGTTCTGGTGCCTTCTGGTGCCTCATGTCCCACCAGTATTAAACCTTCATGGCAATACAGCTCCAGGAGCTTGCTTTTTAAAACAGTCTGGGTATCCTTCAGAAACTGAAGGCTGTGCTTAAGGAAGTTTTATATTTTTCATGAAAGCAGCCTTTCCTCAAGAACACAGCTGGGTTGCTGAGTTGTAGGGTCCAAAGCAGTCAGGCCATGTAATAAACTGAAAACACTCTTTTTGTATGTCTGAGTCTCTCCCTTTGCTCCTGCATCCCTCTGCTCTCCTTGCACCTCAGCTGCCTGACCTTTAAGAGCCACTGGGATCACAGCCAAGCAGGTCTGGCTATAGGCCATTCTTGCCATGAATTCAAACACATTGGAAGAATCAAGATGTTCAAAGCCTCGTTTATGTGCGGAACAATAAAGTTACACTCTGAACTGCTTACACAGTATTATCAGGATAGCACTTGGATGCCTCCCTGACACAGGATTAGTGCCTGAGACATGTATTAAGGTAGGAATTAACTTGTGACTCTGGTGATTTACCCTGAAATTTTTGAGTCAGATGCTCCACAGGTCTGATTTGGTGTTGTCTCTTGAGTTAATGGAGCATACAGGGTCTCTATTTGCAACTTTTTCAAAGCAACTTGTTTTTCCATCCTGTCAAAATTCATAGCACTACATGAAGTAGGTGAAGGACAAGTTTCTAAATACTTTTCTAATAGAGCAGAAGTACAAAAGCCCTTCATAGGGAGCAGCTTTGATACTTCCTTGCATGAACCAATCTTCTTCTGCTTCTCAAGAAAGGAAAAAAAAAAGGCAAAACAGAACCTTGTAACATGAATTACCTAATTTGGACAAAATTAAAATTGGCAAACACAGGACAAAACACACATTTACTGTCATCCATCCTCTACCCTTAACTTCAGGATACCTTCTTTGGACCCAGGTCTGATTTTCTGTGAAAGCACTACCCAGGACAGAAACTGGGCGATTCCAGTGAAGATGTGGCAGTGGGGTGTGCCCAGCAGTGAGAGTGGCAGCCCCTCAGCCAGGCAGTGTTTGTTGATGGATGCAGCACCGTGACTGTGTGTGCCAAGGCTGGCTGCCGCTGGCCCTTGGCAAAGTTAGGTGAAAAATGTGGCATGGCCTGCTGTGAGGGTACTGTAATAAGAAATAATATAAAAATCCTGAGAGGAGCTGAGGACAGTAGAATGATGTACTTCAAAGCAGGCTTAGTTGCATTTGCTGCTTATGGAATTACTTTTTTTACAAGGAGGAATTGCTGAGGACGTTGCCTTTGTCTTATACATGAATGCCCTTGTTCATGTCTCCTACATTAATCTTATTTTTAACCTTCTTATCAATTTGTTATATATCTGTATCCCATCTACTGTTAGGCACCTGCATAAGGTTTAACAGTCCTTTAAAACCAGTGGAAAGAAAAAGTATGTCAAAAAGGTTATTCTGGTTATAGATTAAGTAAATTACTCACTGGACATGCCATTATCTTCTGATTTGTGAATGATTTTGCATGGCTGCAACCCAAAAATTTTTCTCTGTTTTCTTTATCTGTGTGTGTTGGAGAGATCCTGGCCCTCAGTGCTTCTTATTCCTCCAGGCATCATGGCAATATTTATGCAAATAATGAATTGTATTGGGGTTGCATGGTGAAGTTTTGGTAGTGAGGGGGGCTAGAGAGGTGTCTTCTGTGAGAAGATGTCAGAAGGTTCCCTCATGTCCCACAGAGCCAATCCCAGCTGAGTGCAAAACAGATCCACTGCTGGCTTAGGCTGAACTCATCAGTGATAGTGGGAGCACCTTTGAGATAATGTGTTTAAGAAGAGGAAAACCTGCTGTGCAATGGCAGCCAGAGAGAGGAGTGAGGAGATGTGAGAGCAACAGCTCTGCAGACACCGAGCTCAGTGAAACAGGAGTGGGGAGGAGGTGCCAAACCTGAGATTCTCCCGCAGCCTATGGAAACTCATGGTGGAACAGAAATCTGCCTGCACCCTGTGGAGGAGCCCATGCCAGAGCAGGTGGATGCACCCAAAGAGGCTGCAACTCCTTGGGCTTATTTTTGGTTTATTTTTGTGTTTTATCCCTAGATATTAATGACATCCTATAAATATCAAGGAGGATGCTTTCTATGCCCTGGGAGCAACTCAGGAAATTTGAGGCCAGCAAGCTTCCACTTTTCTGGTTGTTCTCAGTGGATTTATGTGGCCAGTGTTATGGAAGTGAACGGGAAGCTTCAGGGTAAATATAAGAATTTTGGATGCACTCATCCTTTGCATTCAATAGGAGAAAACAGCTGTCAATACTTATAGAACTGTGAAAAAATACTAAGCTTCAGAGCTCTCTTAACCTCCAGAGGCAAAGCTGGAAGGGGGATGCAGGTGAGAACCAGGAGATATATGGATATGCGAAGGTAAATTTGAAGCAGAAGGCTGACATTTTCTACTTGTAGCTCCCACCATGCATGCAGAGAGTTAAGGCAAAAATAATTATAATTTCTCCCCACATTTGTCCTAGAGCAGTGTGTGACCTGGATTGTTGTATCTGCCCGCTAGTGGAAAAAACAATAGAGCTGCAGTTTCATTGCAAATTGTACCAAGAGAAGAGACACAGTACAAAGAAAAAGAGTCAAATGACTGTCAGGTACGTGGGAAATCACACAGTGACACCATCCTACACTCAGGTACATCTGGCCGAAAGGCCCCATGGCTTGGATAGGGAAAGAATGTATGTGCAGATATGCAGAATTACCAACTCATCACCAGCATGATGGTGAAGCAGAGAGAGTCAAACTGCTTTATTGGAGGCGCTGCCTTGCATGATGTACTCATGAGATGATGTGATCTGACAAGTTAGTGAGTGCTTCACCCCTCCTCTGCCAGTGGACACTTTCTTCCTGCTTCTCAGCAGAGACAGCATTGATTTGCTGAGCTCAGAATGACCCTGTGGGTGAGAAGTGCTGGGCTCTCACACACAGCTTTTGTCTGAAAGTTGTCTCTCTGGACAATACTTTGAGAGAGAAAACCCTTCTCACTTGGATTGGAATCCAGTATGGTCAGAGATGCCCTGGGCTGGAAAAGGGAAAAAAGAGGAGCAAAGGAGGTCAGAATGTATAGGGTTAAACAGAAAAACTGTCATGGTAGGTGAAACCAGTCCACAGCACTGCAGGGCAGAGCATCATACCTTTCAGGGCCAGCATCAGGTAGCCCTGACTGGTGTCATGGGCAGCTGCCTGGCTTGGAGTTAGACAGAGGTGGTGAAGTGGCACATCAAATGAACAATACACAATTCCCTTTGCACCCCAAAATGGCTCTTTTTTAGCACAAGGCTAGGTGGGCACAGTTAGAGGAGAGACCCTCTTCTCATCTGCCCAGACATCATGGATATATGTGTCACAAAAAATTGTTTGGGTTAACTGGGTAATCTTTCTACAGTTCAAGCTCCACACATTATCAAGGGTTTGATGAAAATGGGCAAGACTGGATTGAATGAAAAATATTTGGGTGCCAGAACATCACTTTTAGTGGATTTGTCCCAAGGTGTCATGGTCTGCTCACAAGGGAAACTCTGCTATTTTTTCTTCTCTAGCACATCACCTTGCCAGCACAGAGCCCTGCAGATTAATTTCTCTTTTAATTTGCACTGATTTGTGTCAAGTCACCACATTACTAGAATATAATGCGAACAACTGTTTGTCTGTAAAAGTATAATGGCCAGCTCTTAAAGTAACTCTAGCTAAGCATCAAGCATCATCTGGCTTGTGTGACAGGTGAAACTACCATATGGTGAGGACCCACCTAGATAAATCACTGTGCTCCAGGTTCTGAACTATCCTGTAAAAAAAACATCTTCCTGTCCTGGGGGCAGGCAGTACTCCCCAGTGTGGAAAGAAGCCTGGGCCATAACATGCAGTGTGATTTCACAATTGTGGGATGAGTAAACAGCATTCTAACCAATCCTTTTTATGTATCTGAGGAGTTCTTAAAATGCTTTTTCATTCTGCAGAGGGTTAACACGGATCCTGTGTAGAGAGAAGCAGGTGGAGTCTGAGTGTGTGCACACAAGCATATGCACATGGTGCTCATGGGTTGGGGTTTTGACAGCAGTGGGGTCTGTTTATAAGGGACAAGGAAAATATGTTTGCTTTGCTCCCTTGAGGAGCAAGTGAGCAGTGAGTGGGTGGGAGACACGGGGAGCGCGTCTGTCTCTAATCGTCCCTGTGCTGGTGGCTGAGGGAGTCTCTGAGAGCGCTGCTGCTGCTTCGGGGCCCAGCCTGTGTGTGCTGTGCTGCACTTCCAAAGTGCCCCTGCTGCTCCTCCAGACATGGCTTCTCCATTTTTACTGGGCTGGGGCTGGGAAAAGTGCATGGTCCAGGCTCCTCCACCATCACAAGCATTGCAACAATATAGACTAAGAGCTATGCCTTAGAAATATGCAATAAGCCAGTGACCTGATATAATTTTTCTTGATTTTTTAACAAACTTCTCTTACCATTGTGCCCTTACAGACACAGGGATCCCCTATCCCACACTCCAAACTCCACAATACTCATTCCTAAACAAATACATTATTTCAGAAAGGAGTATGGACCTCAGCAGCACAGATGGGCAATGTGTTGATAGCTCACTCAACAGGGGAAACTGTCCTGTATGGCTCTGTAATCCCTAGGGGCAGCTGGGGTGAAGGATTGGGAAGTGCTCCAAAGGCTCATCACTTGCAGAATTTGAATACTTGAGCCAGCAAAGGACCACCTGGAAAGAAGAGCAAAGAAAAGGAGAATTACGCTGGAATAAGCAAGGATAGGTAGGGAAAATACAGCACGAGGAAACTCCTGCTTGTCTGAATGTGCAGAAAAAGAAAGATGAATTTTGTTCAGGCAAATGCAAACTCTTCAGCTAGCGTAATTCACATTGAAGGAAAAAGATCAAAGAAAACCAGTGAAATTAGTCAGCTGAATTTTAATGCGCTACCAAGTAAAGACTAAGGAAAGTCTTACAAATGATGGTAGAAACACTTTATAGAGATCAAAGTTTAGCTAGAGATAAAAGACAGAAAAACAAAATATCATTTTGTAATTTCCTCCCCACCCCTGACAACATTTGTCATGCATTATTTATGACAAGTAGGTCTTTTTTGGGGGAGAACATCTGTAATGTTTTTAACAGGGGTCCTTAAATTCCAGAAAGCATTTCAGCTGCAGTGGTCTCTGGCAAATTTGCTATCAATTTCAACAGCATCTGAATTGGGTACATGGTAAATTTAACAATGAAAATAAACCAGACACTTTTAGTTCCTTATGGTGTGTCCCAAATAGCTTATAAAACACAAATGCTTCTTCAGTCATTAGGGATGAACAGGTCCCCTGGCATCCTAGATGGAATGCAAAGTGTGGATCAAACTGGGTAATAAATTGAATTAATGTGGCAAAGACATAGGCTGGTGTCAAACTGATGTTACAGGACTGACTTATATTGAACTACTCCTTGGAGACAGCAACACAGAGAAATGGTTTGTGCTTCATCTCGAGCACAGCTACCAGGAACTCTGTTGCCATGCTACAGTATCTAGGTGGCATCTTACTGAAGGAAAATCCTGCTTCTCTCAGCGCCAGTCCTTGCTTGGGGTGCTAGCAGGAGGCTGAGTACATCAGCTGAGTGGGTTGTGTTCCTCCAGATGCTGCCTGGACCAGAGGAAGGTGAGGACACGCCACACAGCAGTGCCTCTCCCTCACCATCCCACTCCTGCGATGACTCCTTCACTCTGCATTCGCACTGGGGGAGAGAGCGTGGGGCTGAGCCATGTGCTGACGCCTTTCACATCCCTCTGTGCCTCAACTCCCATTTTCTGCACAAGAACTGAGCCCATTTAGCATTTAAATGTGCCTCTGGGGAAGTGAAATGGAAGGTGGGATTTGCCAGATGAAGCTTCGCAACAACAAATTTAAAGAATGCTCGGAAATCTTTGGAAGGGGAATGTGGAAGGTAGTAAACAGCTAAAAATGGAGAAAAACATAGCGTGGAAACAAACCAGAGAAGTAGAAAACAAAAATAAAGATAAGGAAAATAAGGTAGGATGAGTGAAGGTTAAGAAAATATTCCCATGAGTTAGATGAAATGAATGGCAGTGGTCAATGACTCATCTTAATCTGGTACTTTCCCATATTCTCTGTAATCCCCAAAATCAGGAACAATATTTTAGAATTCCCAGTCTTGGAGAGATGCCATGCCAGGGGCAATGAGAATCTGATCCATACTTTCAAGTCTAAAAAAATCAAAACTTGCACTATCCATTTTTGACCCAGCCAAATGTGCATTTTTATGGCTCTAGCAGTTACTCTTCACCCTGAAGCAATTTTGCATGCTGAAAATACTGAGCGACCCAGAGGCTGGGCTGCACTTGAGATGCCCACATATTTTCCAGCCCTCAGTGTTTTGGATCAATGCACTGCAACACAAGTGCTTGGCTAAAAATGGCAATTGTGTCTTACTAGGGCTTCATGAACCTTCATTGGAAGCATGCTTTACCTTCAGCCCCTTTTCAGTGTTTTGTGGGTCAGCTGGGGCTCACCCTGACCAATGCCAACACCAAACCTCCCCTGGAGTTTCTCAAGTTAACTGTGGAGCACATGTTGCCTGACATGGAGAGAAGAAACACCATAGCAAGGAAATTCATGAAGGGAAAATTCAAGCTTGGCCTGCATCCTTATGCTCCAAAACACAGTTCCCTCCCTGCTGTGGGCTGATCAATATTTGCAATATGAGACAGATGTGCTCTTTGGGAGCTGTGAGAAGAACAGTGAGCCTGTCATGGCAAAAGCACTTATGGAGCTGCTGACTTTGTCCTGCCTGAGGAAGAGCCCAAATTCAGTTGCTTTAGGTTCTTTTGCAGGAGCCAGAAACCACTGACCCCATAAAACACCATCAACTCCATGTGACAGCTGCTGCTGCCTGTTCTCACCCTCTCTGTAACACAACGCCCTGGAGTGACAGGCTGGCTAGACAGAAGTCCAGAGAGGAGCTCTTTCTGTGCATTCAGAAAAGTCTGACGCCTCACTGCTATCATCTCAATAAAATGCTGCAGGAAAAAATGAACAAAAAAGGCCTCAGAGTCTCTTTTGCTGCCAGAAAAGCTGCTGCCCTGGGCAGCGTGTCCTTGAGGCCTGGAGGGTGCTGGAGCTGGGCACATGGTCTCCCTTGGAAACAGGTGAAACATGGACAGTTTCACAGGCCCGTTTCACACAACTTTTACAAAATCCACCGAGTGAGGGGTGGTGGAGCCTGAGACCAAGGAGGCTGCCTGACTGTGGCACTGCCATTCTGGATCCAGCCACAGCAACAGCACAAATGTTTTCTGTGGCACTCACAGGCAAAGCCTCAGACAAATCTTTAGGTGTCACTGTAGACAAAAGCCTTGAGCTACTTCCAGAAACCCGTTCTGGCTCAGAGATCTTGGACAGAAGAGTGCAGCCCATCTGTCCAGCCATGTGGAGGCAAAGACAAGCTTTTAGGATGGAAACTCTGACCTGATCCCACAGGGCTGGGGTGAGAAGAAGAGGTGGACCAGTGGGAGATTACTTAAAAGAACACAACTTCCGATGTAGTAGAAAGCTCTCCAACCTACAGGAAATTTATTGCAGCTATGGCAGCATTAAAACCCCCATTTTATTTACCTGGACACCTTTTAAAAATTGTTTGTCAGTAATAACTACTAGTGAAGGTCACAGTGTAGTTAGGAGGGAGCGAGCGTCCATTTCAGCTGGGAAAGAGCACTTGTGGAAGCCCTGGAGAAGGAAGTCATCCTGTTCTTGCCAACCTGCAGTAACCAAGTATAGTGCACATCCAGCCAGGAAGACTGCAAAAAAGACCTTCACCCTACAGTGGGCTGAGCACAGCTGACATGGATTGATTTAAGTAATGTGCTATTAAAAGCTCTCCTGAGTGATTGTAACCTATTATGTGGCTTCAGACTTGGGCGCATTTAAAATGCATATGGTTTAACTGACACAGCATTAGGGGTCCTTTACAGCCATTACTGTTGCTCACACTGAGACAATCTGAATGCAGAGTTGTCATTGTGCCACTGCCTGTACAGACACACAAGAGGAGGAGCAGAGAGGCCACCATTGATGGCATAGAAATGGCATCTCAGCCTTAATGATGCCGGTCAATATTTGCTGCTGCAATGGATGTTACCTTAATCCATAGCTGAGTGACCACAGGGATGTGTATCCCCAGCCTGGTGTTAATACCAGTTCCTAGCAGTTCCAGAAATGCTCTGGTTCTGCACCACTGCAGGCATCAAGGCAGTGACTGCAGTCTGCTACTCTGCTTCCCACCCATTTTCTCTCATCTTTCTGGCTGGGTCCCTGTATCAGCTGTGAAAGCAGAGGACATCAGAGGACACACTACTACTACTACATTATGACACACTGAAGAGAGGAAGGCACGGCTATATTTAAATCAATGTTCCACAGAGAGTGTTCTGCGTTGGCAAATACGTCCTTATACATTTACCTGTCATAAGATTGCCATATATTATCATAGTAATGGTAATACATTTCAGCAATTTTTTTCTTCCTTTGCTGTTCACATGCTCCTGATTCCTTTTCAGCTTGACTCCCCTTAACATGCAAATTGTAATTTGCAAGCTTAAAATACACATTCTGTTTGTGAAGATAAGATTCTGTAAATAGTATATATCCCCTGGAAGAGGAGGAGATTATTTTATGTCGGCTTAAACAAATTATCAGATAATATCAAGTCTGCTTCAGGTTAAAATTTTTGAGATGTAAATACATTTTTTAATATGCCATGCTTATAGCAAATGTATTATAAGCATTCGTGCTATTTTAGCTGTTTTAGAATACTTATACTAAGAGACATACCGAAGCTAGAAAAACAATATTAGATTATAGACAGGGAAAAGATAAAAAAAAATAGTGTATTAAAACCAGGTATTCAGGCTACAGCTGTCCTTAAAGGCCCATTCTCTGAGGTGACATCTGCCTGTCCCCATGCTGCCCTGCTCACAGAATCAGCTGGAATTTACCTGTCCATTCAGTGGGATTTCTTCCAGTGGAAGCCAAACAGGGCATAGCATGGATAAAAGGAATGATGTCCACTCCTCACACCACATCTCAGCCTGGCTTGCTGTCATGGTGTGGTGAGAGGATTCATCCAGGCAGAGCAGGCTGAGTGATGGGAAATGGTCTCAAGCTGAACTGTCCTGAATGTTAAACTTGCACCTTCCATGCCAGGCAGTTTGGTGGTGTGCACTAAGAATACCAAGCACTGAAATACTGGGTGTGCTTCAACTGTCTGTCAGAGACCAGGAGGAGGAACAGAGTGAGGGAATGCTTCTAAAAGACAGGAAAATAGGTGGAAGTACTGGTCTGGTATAGTCATGACAAGGTAGGGGAAGATGAGAAAGGTTTAGAGCTGAAACCCCTCCAATTAAGAGGATTAGGCACTTCTAGAAGATAGCAAGTCTGAATCAATAACAGTGAATATTAAATCCTGAAAAGACAGAAAAGAAAAGGCAGAGATTGCAGTTTCAGACTCACCAGGTTGTCACTGATCTCCAAATGAGCTGGGAGCCAAGAGTAGCTGCTTCTCACATGGGCAGATGCCCACTGCAGCATTTTGTGGGGGATCCTGGCTGCTCTGACCTGGACCACAGCAGCAGGATCAGTGTAGCAGCATCTCCTGCAGGAGATTATCCTGCCATGATGAGGACCAGTGGCTCTGCTGAGTTCCCAGCTAGCTGGAGCAAGAAAACAAGGGCTGACTGGCTCTCACAGAGCTGCAATACTGCTTGGCACTGTTTTGCTTCTCTGAGGGCCGAAGGTTTTTGAATCACAGATCCCAGTGAATTCCAAACAAGATACTGAACACCGACATCACCAATCATGCTGTTTCTGCTGAGCCTTAATCCAGGAAGAACTTCCATCTAGGAAGTCCTTGCTTTTGCTGGAAAGATACCACTGGGTTCCAGGTTGCTTTGCAAATGTGAGAGTTTGCTGGACAAGCTGGATTTTTGGGCTGTGTTTTATTGCCATGGAGGAGATCACTGCTTTAGCCAGTGCAGTTCTCAGTGGCCATCAGCCTGATTCTTCTCTAGACCTGGCTGCAAGCATTGCTGGTGCAAAGGGGGCAGGAACACAGAGCTGGGGACAGGTGACAGGGGCACCACAGGCATCAGAGATCAGCACAGGCTGCAGTGCAGTCACATCTGGTGACGTGGAGAGGGGACTTCTCCCCTCAGATGGGGAAGTGTCCCTATCCCTGAAGCTAAGCTAAGGATATAGGTAAGAACAGCCTAAAGATTTTGCTAGAGCACTAGTCCAGCTGTTGTTGGAAAATAAAGAGGAAAACTGAAAATGTTGATATTTCTGGAGAAAAGATGTAGCAGGAAGTGGCTTGATCAGAAAATATTGGGATAAGCCATGATCTATATTAAAGGGTCATTGATTAAGGGGCACTGATTTTGAAGGCTGTCAAATTCTGTGCAATGGGGAAGTTTAGTGCTTTGGCATGGCAGTCTGCAGTGCCTGCAGAAGCCTTTGTGAGCAAGTTTCATCCAATCAGAAAAATAAACCTTTCTGACTGTGGCTGCCTAGCAATGCCTTGAGTGGAAGTGCCCATCTTTAAGGACCTTGCATTGGAAACTCACTGTATGTTTGCACTAAGTGGTAGCTGTAAAATAATAAAAATAATTAGTGCATGTTATGAACTAATCACCTGCAAAAAGGCCTTGAATGAGAACTTTAATGCAGACTGAATTTTTATGATTATATTATATAAAGCTTGAAAACAGAAGCTTCCACACTGGAACTGCTGAGTAGCCCTGAACTACAGTGCTATGACCAGCTAATTGAATCCATATTCCTTGGCATTCAGGGAATCAATAACTATTAGAAGCAAAGGGCACTGCCTTAAAAGCCCAGTGGGTGCTCTGTGCAAGGAGGAGTTTGTGTGATGAAAATACAGCTGAGAAATGGAAGGAATATGTGCCAGGCATCTGCAAGAGGATCATGTCCAAAATAACACACTAAGGACAAGCACAGCCAAACCCTAAGCAAACACCATCATTTATAATATTTTCCTGATTTACGATGATGAACGGTCTGATGTGCCAGCCTCAGAAATTGCTGGGTTCAGAGATCTTCAGCTGAGCCAAGCAATGCTGTTGGACACTAGTATCTTCAACAGGGTGTGAACATGGCAGGGAGCAATTGGGAGCGGGGAGCTTATTTATAACAGCAGCAGGCTGTAAAGCAGTGGTGTAGCAAGACTGACTAGTGACTTGTAATTTACTCATGCATGAAAACGCCACCTTATGCTCCACAGGCTGCTGCTGAGGAATAACCCCAGGGGCAACCAAGTGGTGGAGAAAAACCCAAGAACTTCCTTGTGGGAGCAATATCCAGCATGAGGTGGTGGTGGCCGCTCCCACCCCTGAACTGGGATCCAGGTGTCCTGCGAGGAGATGGACCAGGGTGCACCATCAGAGAAGCTGCTGCCAGGGTTGTGTTAAACACAGTTACTTGCCCTTCTGAGAGGAAGCTCTGTCAGTTCTTCACAAAAAGCCTGCTGCAGTTGTTTTCATATGGCTTTATAGGCTTTTTCATAGCTAAACGCTGTCCCATATTGCTTCTAGTGGCGGGGTCAGATCAGGACGCTGAGATTCTCTGTGTGTGCGAGTGTGTGAATTTTTCATGCTGGCAGAGGAAGAGGGAGGGAGAGAGGGAGAAATAGGAATGAGAAATACATGCTTCAGGAATCCCAGGGAAGAGACTTTGTGCCTCCTGCTCATTTACTGTTTGCAGCTACCTTGTGTGAGATGCCAAGTCTTGCTCACATTTCCGTAGTGGGTCTGATGAAGTAATTTAGCACAGGTTAACTGCAGGCATATGAGAGTTTCCATTACAGCTACTTCCATTCACAAACACCAATATTCTTAAAAGATTTATTAGATGTCAGTCTAGGAGAGGAAGGAGCTTTAAAAGCTCTTTCAGGTCAGAGTCCCTTCAGGATTACCTAGTGTGTGCCACTGGGCTGTTTTTGTGGTTTTAGTGCTATGTCTGTGACTGCTCTCCTTGCTTGTGACAGTTCATCTGAGCTGCTGTACTGAATAGTTTTCTGCCTCTGGGTTTTTTGTAATCACTTTGCTTTGATTGTTCATTATTTGTTTGGTGTCTGTGGCAAGCAAACACACTTTTTCTTTTTTCATTTTTTTTTTTTTTTCTGGTGCTCTCTGCCAGGTGGCTGAGTAGTGTAAAAAATGAAAAATACAAACACAGCATGTTTCGAGTATTTTTCAGAAACATTCAGAAATTTTTAGAAAACTCAGTCTAATCCTTTCTTCTTCCTGTCAGGCCAAAATAAACCAGACAAAAAATCCTCTTGTGAAAAAATAAGAGATGGTTTTAGGATCAGCAGATACACCTACTAGAATGCAGTAGTCAGAAGTCTGTATGAGAATAAAACTCAAAGGCAATCCTTAAATACTCAGACTAGGGCAATTCATCTGGACAGCCAGCAACTCAAAGTAAACAGCTGCTCCCAGCAGCAGATTTTGGGAGCATCCAGCCATCCATGGATTTTCTCTGCCTGTGGCACAGATATGTGAATTCAGGCTGCTGCTGCTGCTGCTGAGAGAGCAGGGGCTGCCTGGGGAGAGCGGCAGTGCTGGGGCAGGCAAAGGGCAGCAGCACTGACCCCTCTCTCCCCTGGCAGCAGGAGCCTGACCCTGCAGGGCATTGTCTGCTCCCAGGGCTCAGCTCCATCCCAGCTCCTCTCCCTCTGGCCTCACACCCCATGCACAGTAACTTTGGCTCGTTTCCCTGGGAATCCCTGCAGCTAAAACACGACTGTCACCCTGAAAATTAAACCTTCTGATCTTGTTTTCATAGTTCCTAGCCACTTTCCCAGGAAAGTAACCATAAACACAAATTTACACATTCGTTCTAAGAAACATCTTTTGATGGATGTTTCGCGTGACCAGTGTGATTGGGAAGGTGGTAACCTTACTGTCCAATCCCTGCTCATTGCCAAGAATCTATAAATACTAGAGTTGGAAAAATAAAGAATCTCTTTTTCCTATCATACACTGAACCGTGTCTGTGTGAATAATTCCGTGTCCTATAGTGACACACAACATAATCCTTCTCTTTGGAAGTCACCCTGTCTCCACCACAGGTTTTACGGGGTGCCAGAGCCTTTGGATTTTGTAAGCATGTAGCCCTTGCAGGGTGGAGTGGGAAGATGACCAGGTTCATCCTCTGCCTGCAGGATAATCAGAAATAAAACAAGACAGAGAGAAAGCAAACCTGCATTGGCCATGGTTTTCTCCACTCTGTTTCTGAAGAAAGCGGAGAGCTAGAGGGGGAGGAGGGATAGGGCCTGAGGAGAAGGAAGGAGATAGGGGAAAGAAGTTTTGGCATGTTGTCTTGCCAAAACGTGCAGTACAGATGGGAAGACACAGATGGAGCATTTCTACTGATAGTTCAAGAAATCAAACATGCAGGGAGTTGCAGCAATTTCCTTGTATCGCTGTATTAGAACATTCTGTAGCAGAAGTTCTTAAAGAAAACAGGCTGTCACTTCAGCAATGCTTTGGGAGCCTGCACATGAATACAAACAGTCACCCTAAAAATCTGCTGCAGCAGCTCTTGCCTGGCACAATGAGCTGATATATTTTGTTTCAGTTTAAATTAGGTTTGCTGGCCCATCTGTGAGCACAGAGGATCTAAACCATGCTCCTTAACTTAGCAGGCTGAACTTGCCCATGGCATGGATGCAGAGCAGCAGATGTGTGGGAGCAGGTCTGCCTTCTTCGTGCTCAGGTGCAGCAGAAGTCTGAAAACCAGAATAAATATTGCATGCAATAGTGGTGCTGGCATGCAGGCAGGGAGGGAGGAAAGGGATCCAGGGAAATGCATAAAGAATTCTGCAGGTGCTGTCAAGTTCCCTTATTAGAAGCTCTGAAATGACTGAACAGTCCCAGCAGCACAATTCCTGCAAAGGCCTGCCAAGCATTTCCAGTCTAATTAGGCATTAGGAGAGCCGGCAGGAGGCCTGGATATCTTCTCTGTTGAGAAGAAATCTGACTGGATTCTCCTTTGTCTCTGTGGGAAAGTAGATGCTTCCAGCCCCATCCTCCTGGCTTCCATGGGTCACAGCCCTGTGTGAGTTCTGCAGCTGAAGGCAGGGCAGGGAGTGCTGCAGCAGTGTTCTGCCTCAGGCTCATGGCACCATTCCTCTGTGTCCCCAGGGATACCCAATGGATGCTTTAGAGGAGGCTGGTGTGGCTGGAACCTTCCTCTAAGCAGCTGAGCAGAGACGTGTAGAAACTCCTTCAGTAGTTCCCTCCTTATTCCTCAAGAGGAAGATTTTAGGGAAGTTAATTTAATTATGTTCCTCTATTCTCTTTCTCCTCTTTTACTGTGGGAGACCTGACATAGACTATGTAGATATATGTTGTGTTCTCCTCATAAAGGAAAGGTATTCCTTATTCAGCTCTCTGTCTTCTTCTGAGGGCAGCTGTCACCATCACATCTAAGAAGAAAAACTGCTTTTGAAAATAACTTATTTTTTCAGACTTTTTGAGTCCCAGCACAGGCATTTTCTTGCATCTCACATTCTGATTTTTATCCTGCTGCAGTAAGCAAATGGGAGTTGGAGAAGTCATTAGTGCCCAATTTAGCCTGGCAATTAGGCAAAGTCTAATGGGCTGCTCTCAGGTTCAGAAGCTAGAACTGCTACTTGTAGGCTCTAATTCTGACATTGACTTTTTTTTTTTTTTTTTTTTTTTAATGTGGCCAGGATGAATTCCCTTCTTTTGTGTGAAAATTTACTATCCTTTATAAAGCTATATGTTGGGGTTCATTGCTTGGGATTTGTGAAATGCCTTGGAAAGGAAAGTTAGGAAACATTATCTCAATATTTTAATGTGTGTCTGAATAGTCTTCAACCTTCTACTCTGGTTACTTCAAAATCTCTGTCTGGGGTGGGAGAATTCCTGATCTTTGAAGACTCACAGTCTTCAAACTATTCAGTAATAACATTGGTCCAAAGGACACCTTGCTCAATGGAACTGAATGATGTGCCAGCACTACACAGTAACAGCTCTGGCCAGCTGGAGGGATAGCTGAGGTAAAAAATTTGGCAGAAGACACCACATCTGTCAAACATCATTTCCTGTTGATTCTGTGGGTATTTGGAGGCCAGCACAATGATGAGATATGGTATATTTTGATATGCAATGTCAAGCGTCTCCTTTTCTTCCTCTGTATCAACTTCAAGAGTGCCATTAAACCAGAACTATATTAGATTAAAAGAGCTCTTTGAAATGTATCTTTTTAAAGAGTTTGGGAGAACAAAATAAACTTCTCTGAAATAAATGAAAAGCCCATAACGTAAGTTTTCACTTAAAAGCTGCAGCTGAGTTTTCAATTGAAATCTGCATCTGAAGGGCCAGCCCCTTGGTTGAATCTCCCTCCATGAGAAATTCCTCTTCAGGAAAATAGGATAGGAGGAGTGATCTGTGCTTTCCCCTCCATTTGGGTTGGGAGAGGACTCTGTTATCTGCTTTAAGATGGGGAGAAAATAAAATCTTCAAAGTTACCATCTTTATTTAATGCCTGTGACATCAGCCCCAGAGAGACTGTCACTCTACAGTGCCCCCTTAACCAAAGTGTTTTGGTCACTGAGTCACCGCTGTGGCTTAACTAGCCTTGGTCCTCAGTGATTTTGTTGTCAGGAAGAGAGATTGCCTGAGCTAAAAAAGGGACTAGGTTGATGATGGGAGCAGAGGCTCCAAGTATCAGACAGTAAAGTAAATTTTCACTTGTCCTGGTTGGTGATCCAGGGGGAAAATGAAGATGCTGTGTCACATACAGAGATGGCAGATGATAAATACTGTGGCTTTGCTGAAGTCTGTTCTTACAGAGTTGATAGGAGCATTCAGGCCCCCCAGGCAAGGACTGTTAAACATCCGAGTTAAGCCTAACCTGTCCTTTCAGAAAACTGATGAGACATCAGAAATCATGAAATTATGTCCCTTTTCCAAATTATAGTTCACTTCCTAGAGCAGTAAAGCTCATTGTTCTCAGAGACATCGAGTGAAAGGAGAAGCTGAGACATCTGGGCTGGTTCTCTGCAGTATGGACTTGAGGAAACAGGGCCTGTGCAGAAGATCAGAGGATTTTATGCCACAGAACAATGGCAAATTACCAATGCTCAACAATAACCAGCAAGAATACCAAGAGATTCCTGTGCTGAGCCAGCCCTATTCACCTGAAATCTGATGGAAACTGGCAATAAAGACTAAGTAATTCATGTGAGTGTGATGCTGGGGAGAGACACATTATATGAGTCTCCATTTCACATCTCAGTTCAAAGCCATGGTGTTGTAGAATAATTTATGCTGGAAAAGACGTTAAAGGTTGTCAAGTCCAACCATAATGGTAATAGGCATGATCTAAGGACTCAAAATCTTCTGTAACCTCTGATGTTCCACACTGAGAAATGTGGAGACTTTCATATGCAGCTGGAAACTTGCATGTTTAAAGACACTTCTATAGTCATTGTTTGCAAGTCCTACAGTCAAAGGAAACTTCTCTGGCAAGATTTCATTTCTGATGCCTTTTCTGAACAAGAGAGCACAGAGAAATGAAAACTGACAGATTATGGAGATTTTTGCTGGTATTCGGAGTTGATTTTTTTTTAAATTCCATTGGGGAGTTATTTTATATGTAATTCCATGGAAGAGAATTACTTGTTTTGGCTAATTACGTAGTTCTGTGATCACTGGACTGTTCAACATTTTAAATTCTCTGTTTCAAAGTCTTCCTTCTACAGTGGTTTAATGCAGCTAAGCAGATATGTGACAGATATTTATAAGAAGCATGAAAGTGAATAAAATAGGAGAAGTCAGATAAATTAGGAGTCTAGGGATGTTTGCATCAGCTCTTCAAGAGGGCTTTGCTGTGTGAGGAGTTTACTGCCTGGCAGTTTATTTCTAGTTTGTTTCCCCCACACTATTCAGTGTTGACTGTGATTAGCCTTTACTGTGATTAACTTTATTAGCATGTGGTGAAGATTTACTTTAAAGAGCACGTCTTCCACATAAATTGAATATATCATTCTTATACCTTTGGTAAGAGGAGGCATTTCAGACAACACATGAATATTCAAGCACTTTTAAAAATTGAGTGCTTCTGTGTTCCAGTATTGTTTTTCCACTCTTTCAAGGACAGGACTACAAATTCAAAAACATTTTTATCTTTGTCTTTCTAAAATAATCGGAGGTTTAGATCAGTGGTTTCAGGAATAGACTATTAATTGTATTGCTTTAGGCTCTTCTAGGAGACAAGGATGGCAAGATAAGAACCTAAATAGAAGACAATCTGGTATCCAGGACAGTCATACCAAATCCAATTTATAAGCTGTTCAGCATAGGAAGGGCAAGCTGGAAAAAAAACTTAGGAAAATTCAATGTCCTGGGCCCCAAAGCTATTGGCTTTTGATCTTTGTTGGAACTTTGAAGGGAAGATATTTTCGTGATTGATACTCATGGATTGTTGTTTATAGCCCAACAAACCAGATATGGTGTTATGATGGAGATTAACACATCTTGGATTTTATAAACATGAAAGACGTCACTTTTACTCCCAGGAATCACACTCTGTTGTACCACCAAGAGACAAAAAGCTCTGGAAATTGATGTTATCTGGCCTTTGCTTTGTAGAAGCATAGTCACATCTATTTATAAGGTACAATGGAATTTTGCCCTACAGCCTTGATATAAATGTCAAGTACCCTGCAGTATTGTGCACTGTTCCTGGAGAAATGATCCATTAAAACCATCCATATGAGAGGAAGTATTCAAAACACTTCAGAAAGAAATTTTATTCGTGTAGGATAATAGAGAAAATTGGCTGACTTGCATAGACTGTATTGACATGCAGCAAAGCTCGGCTCCTCACTAACCATGTCCCCATGCCAGAACTAAGGACATCCTGCCTTCAAGGGAGACACACAGCCTTCATTTTACTTTCTGCCTCAGACCCTGCACCACACATAAGCAAGGCTGTGCAGCTGGACAGAAAGAAAATGTGTAAAGTGCATCAATAATGAGAAACTGAAGCTAATAGAGATGCACATGAATTTAAAAAAAAATAATGCTACCAGATACAAATGTAAAATGCAAAACAGAAGAAGCTGAATTCACAACACTCTGTGTTTCAGAGGATTAGAAGTGCTGGTGTTTAAATTTTAGAGATGAGTTTCCAGCTTATCATTGTCTAAGTATTCCATCGCTTGTGTGCACATTGAATAATGAAAGGATTTGTTTGAGAGGAGAGGCTTGAAGGAAGCAAGGCTCTGTGAGTTGCTCAACTTAAAAGAGAAAAAAGAAAATATGGAAATAGATGGTTTCTTATGATGAAAATATCTCACCAACCTGCACTTTCAGTTCTACCAGGCTGCAGTTCCAGCTGGAGAGGGCTCCCTCTTCCCTGTCAGCCTGGCCTGGAGGATGTTAACATCCACCATTGAACAGGAGTTTTACCACTGGATACAGAGAGAATTTGGCTATGTTTTCTGTCAGTGTGCTTTGGAAAGGGAGTTAATTCCCTCACCATGAGGGGTCTGCCAGACAAGATATGGTAATTCCTTACATTGAGCCCAAAGGCCCTTGCAAGCCAATTCAGCCTTATGAATTTCTTATAGGCAAGACACACCCAGTGGCTGCTGCTTCTTTCACATCCTGCTTAATCTGTTTGGATGCTGACTGAGGTCATGCAGAGACACTTTCAGCTGCTTTGCACGCTCTGTGCAAAGGGACTATGCTCAAAGGAAACCAACAGTGATTCTTGCCTCGGGAAGAATGGAAATGGTCTCTCCTTTTAAGTTCACCCTGTATTCAACAATTTAAAAACACAGCACTCTCACTCATCCTGGGAGGACAAGATTTCTGAAGCTCTTTTCCCAGCTGTTTTCTGACTTTAAAAGGATTCTAACTCACAGCCCTCAGCCATGGTAATGATAATAACTGATCTGGTTAGAAATGGTGCCAGGCAAGCTTCTGGATTTAAGTAACTTTGCTCTGTAAACCTACTCAAAGGTGAGGGATTAGCACGGCCCAGATTCAAGGAAGAGAACACTATTGTCCACCTGGAGATAACCTCTGAGTGCTCACACTGGCCCTGCCCTATGTTCCTGCCCTGGTGCCCTCTGTACTCTCAGTTGTACCCCCTCTCTCCTTTATTTTCCTTTAAATTAAAGTAGGGTGGAAATCAGGTTTGTTTAGGCTCCTATTATGTGCTCAGACTTTTAGTGAAGCTGAAAGGATGTAAGAACACCTATAGGCAGTGGAGTAGATGTACTTTGTGCACTCCCTACAGTCTTGGCCCTTCAATTATCCAAATCAGGGATTTGTCCAAAGTACACATTGAGTCTCCTTTGGGTTGTGTGGTTCCTGTATCCTTAGGAGTACAGGGGTTTGGGGGAGGAATGGTTGAGGCCTCTGACTCAGGAAGCAGTCAGTCTCAGAGCAGGCAATCCGGGGGCCAGAGGCATGTGGACTACCTTGCAAAATGATCTGTCAGAAGTTGTCCTCAGATATTTTTTGCCTGCAAATAAATGTGACCTAGAACCTTCAAATCTCCTAGATACATGTTCATGAGTGTATTAGAAGACCAAAGGGCAGTTCCTAAGACCTATCTCACCTCTTAAAATACCCAGGCTTCCTCATCCCCTAAGAAGCTTATAAATCACTGCACTCCAGTAAAAGATACAAATGCTTTTTATTTTTTAAAATTGCAACCACTTTTTGTCTTGCATTAAAACCTCTTACATTTTCAGAAACTTTCCACTTGAATTATGGAACAGCAGAAAACCATTCCCAAAAGAAAAAGACAACATAATGGAACACAAATTAAAATACACATTCAGGTACAAAGCACTGAGAGTGGTCTAGAACACAACACGCACATCACTTTTAAAAATAACAAGCGAGTCCTAACACCCACACTTCAAAAATTGCAGAGCATCCTAATATCTTCCAGATGTGGACTTGATTAGAGCTAAAGTTGGGTGGGTTACAACCTACACTTTAAAAGCAGTTCTTTGCCACAGACTGAAGAGAGTGAGGATTTGCTGAAGTAAAGGGAAAGGAGGGAGCTGAAACTTCCCCAACAAATACTCGAATATGTGCACATTACTGGCAACCAGGAAAAGAGAGTAGCTCCCATGATGAATATTTTCCTTCTTTCTTATTGAGGTTGGTAGAACTTCTCATGGGAAGGATGTAGCAGAGAAGGTGGCCAAGTACAAGCTCCTATTTCTGCCTGGAACCAGCTGCTTTTTACAAGTGCTCCCTGGAAGCACTAAGGCATAAACACCTGCATAACAGCATATAACCAGCTCAGGTTTGCATTGAGGTCTGGCTTGTGTGCATCTAGCATCCCTAATAACACCCTGAGCTTTTCCATCATGGCTGAGTAACCTGAGCTTGTGCAGCTTCCCTGTGCAGAAATCAGAATGTCACCTGGGGCAGGAACAGGCAGAGGTGTCACACAGCACTCAAACAGATTTCTTGAAGGTTGCATTTGTCCTGGAGACACAAAAGTAACTCTTGACTTTCCAAGCCAGGATTCCTGCATGTTATAGTTGCCTTTCCATGGGAAAGCCTCTGAGCTCCCTGACAAGATGAATCCTTTTGGAGCCAGTGGAAGTTCCTTCCTAACGAGAGTGTCAGAGTCTCCCTGTCTGTGCAGGTGATTGTGGTTCTTGTCCTCTGAGCACTGCCAAAAGCTAAAACATTGATGCTGTTCCCTAAGGTCCTGTCTGAGCACTGCCTGACTTCCCTGATGCTGAAGCTCCTGAAGACTTGCTCAGCTTGTGCTGGGCTCACTGTAAGCCAGGGTTGAGTTCTTTGAGAGGAGAGCCTTCCTTGGCTCCTCCGGAGGTTGGGCTGGGCATCAGACTGGGACATCCTCAGGTCTTTACATAGATTCAGGGAGAATTCCTCCTGCTGTCTGTCAAGGAGGAAGTTCTAAGAACCTTTGCTTTTCCTAGGGTAGAGGATGAGAGGCATCAGAGACCATTCTTCCTCATTTTTTATAAGGTAACTTTGAATATAAGTGGGGAAGAAATAAATAAATACAGTAAAAAATCATCACATATTTCTGCCAAAGCCTCAGACCTCAACAGCTTCATTGAATTTGGTGTGGTAGAAGAACCTTTCTGAATAATTACTGGCATCTCTAGAAAAGTACAATGCTCTCTATAGCACTCCAAAAATTCTCCTGAGCAGAAAAATGGCCGCATTACTATTAATGCTGGTCATATTCTGAATTACTTCCTTAGAAAACATTAAAATACCAGCATTTTAAAGGCAGCACAGCACCTTCCTGAAAGAGTAGGTGTCTTTAATATGAATACATTTTATTAAAAATATTTGTCACCATGAAAGACCTGATGACATTGCGAGCAAGCAGACAATAAGGATCTGGCTTTCTTTTCCATGCGTTACCAAGGGATCAGCATGCACATCTCAATTGAAATTTGAATTTTTTCAGTAATCTTCCAGCATCAGAAGGAGCCAGAGACTCTTGTAGGTGGTCTTTTGGGTGCTAATTGGCCACTATATGCAGGGCCCATCAGCTTTTTAGGAACTGTTTCCATTTACATCATCTGTGAACAGCTGAGAGTGTCTGTGAGCAAACAAAACATTGTTAGCCCTCCTGTCTCAGTTAAGAATTTAAGATACAAGTGACTAAACATGCTGGCAGCATTTGTAGAACATCTGGCATGGGGATTGGTCAAAAGCTAGTGAAAGAAAAATGTTGTACCTTGACTTATTGGGTACCTCTTGGGATTTTAGTTCTTTGGATGATAATTATTGGGGTAATTTGAACTAATATGAGCCAGCTGCTTCTGGCACTGCAGACTGAAAAATAAAATGCAGAAAGAACAGAATGGCTTGTAGTCATAAAAGTAAATTTGCAGTGTGGTACCTACTCTGCTCCCATCTAGAGCTTGGTCTGATGAGATCATTTAGCTGCCAGTGTCTCTTGTAAGACTGCTGGTGTAAAGAACAGCAACAAAGATGGAGAGATCTGAAAACTGTGGAAAGAGCAAAGAAAGACAAGTGAGACAGTTAATCTGTAGTTTGTCACAGTTAACCCACACTACTTAAGTTTACTTGGAAAATCCAGTGGACAGGCAGGAAAACTGTTTTCCTGGGTGCCAAAAGCCTTAAAAATTGTAACATTTTGATAACTATTCCTACTATTGCATATCTCTTGTCATAACTACATGCCCTTGCAAGAAAAATCTGTTCATGCTGAAATGGGATATGAATAACTTAGAAAGGTCCAACAAATTTTAAAAGACAAAGGTGGCAGCAGAGAGGAAGATAAAGAAAAGTGATCTGCAGAATGTAGTGAGGGATGGAGGGGAGCACAGAAGTCTTCTACACCTCCTGTGGCAAAATACAGAGATCAACAAGGAAATAATTGAAAATCATCAGCCTGGAGAAAGATGTGGACAACAAAGTAGGTTCAAGGAGAAGCTTACACCAGTGTGCAACTGTCCCAGCAGGAAAGTCTGTGCATGGCAGCATGGCAGCAGAATGACTCCATTTATTACAGTTTAATTTATTGGCTGCTGACAATGTAGTCTGTTCAGAACAAATATAGTGCAGTCTCTGTCCTCACAAATAGTCAGTTTAGCTAGGAAAAAAATATTAATTGTGGTCTTTCAGATTTCCTCCAGTGTATTTTAAAGCAAGGGTCATCAGTGCCTCACTCTTGCATTCACTGTTTCTTATTGGCTATGGCACAAAAGAAGGAAGTTGTTTGTTAACAAACCTGACCTCCTTGTTTGCCCATTTTTCTTGCAATCCTTTCCTCCTCTTCCTTTCCTGAGGGAAGTCTCCAGGCACAGACCTGAGGTTAGGGTGGAGCTGCTCTGTCCCTGTCCCACACCAGCCCCTTTCTGTCTCACAGAGCTGGGGTCACTGCTGGGACACGGTGTGGAGAAGAGAGCAGAGAAATCAGTGAAGGCCATGAGTCCTGTGTAAGGACATTCCTCCTCCTCTGCTCATTGTAGTGCAGTCCTGCAGCCATAAAGTTCATGGCTGTGGTTTTTGTATTGAATTTGGGACTCTCTGTGAATACAAAATATTATAAAACATTCCACACTGCCCAAACTACAGCACCACAGCATGGAGAAGAAGGCTAATCGCCCTTCAAAAGCCATGTTTATTCATAAAGTTTTAACGGCAAGGGGAGGAGATGCTCCAGACCTTTATCACCTGGAGCTGAAGGATGACCTATAAAAAAACTTTCTGTTCATTTAAAGGAAGATAAAATGAGTAGTATCCATCAGAGTTTATCTTGCTGTTCATTGCTAAAACTCCTCTACACAAAACGTGGTTTTGTGTGACGTGGGACAGCTACTGCAACTCCTGCAGGGGGGAATGGAGCACCTTAGTGACATTTATTGTCTGTATGGGGGGTGCCATGCCAGAAAGACAAGAATGTCTAGAGGTGGAACTCTTTGCTACTCATTACCAAGTGGCTGAATTTCTGATGGAGAACATCACATAGTCGTTCAAAAGGCAGTAACTCAGGTTGTAACAAAGAACCTGAGACATACTAATAAAAGCCCCCATTTCTATTTTATAAGTCACATAATGAGTGTCACATTCAGTGCTTCTTATGGTGAACAGGCTACTTATTAAGCATAGTCTATGACTTTATTTCATTTTAAAATTGCCATCTTTTCCAATTATTCTAACTTTTTAGAATCTTCTCCCTTTTAAATAAGGTTATTTTTAGCATGAACTACAAGTTACAAACAGCAGAAGTTGCTATAGAAACAGAAGAGGCACTTTGTAGAATGAAAATTCAGGAAGAAATGCTGTTCACTATTTATTTCTGCAGACAGTAAGATAGAATCAATACTTAAAGGTGTGTGTATGTGTATCCATACATATATATAGATATAGATGACTTTCTTTACTGTATCTCTGAACTCTTCAGTGCTTGTCTTTGTACCCTAACACTTACCCAGTGTAAGTTTTTGGCACTTCTGCACTATCAGTTTATTATCCCCAGCTTTATGCAACTACCCTGTGAGTAGGTGCTCTGCATCTGTCTCTGAATTCAGCTGGCCAAGCCACTGCAAGTCAAACTGATGTGATGCTGCAGCACAGATAGAGACAGGTGCCTTGCATGGGATAGTGGGGAAAAGAAGCTGTTCAGCAGCTTATTAATATTCCATTATCTGCCCCTCCTCACATACCAGATTGGACATGCTAAAAGAGGGACTCATCTGGCTCTTTTCCTCCAACCTAATCACTCCCTACTGTACAGATATTCAGATTTTCCTTTGAAGGCCCTTTACTTGTTTCAGTTGTAAAAGTAAACTTCATGCTCTATCAACTTTAAATTAAACAAAGGCAATTTCCAGTCATGGGTTTTGTGCTGTGCCTGAAGTCTGTTTCTTAAATGTTGTGCAACCTTTAAGCCTCATCTATGGAGGGGATGATATGGAAGAAACATTATATAATTTTCAGCCATTGGAAAACAGCCTCAAAGACTAGTGTAACAGCTTGGATTACTGAACCAGATTCAAAGGAAAGGATACTGCATAGATTACACTTCATGTATTCATTAGATTGAAAGAAAAAAACTTCAGGTGTTTCACAGTCAAGCTGTTTGGAAAACTGTGCCTGAAATGTTTCTCGCTTGTGCTCTTAAACCTTTATTTAACTTCATTGTTCTTTGTAATGACTCAGCTTTACAATAATTCTGTGTTAATAAATGGTCACAAAAATACCTATCAGAGATAATTCAGGGGTAGGTGATCCTTCCCTGAGGAAGGAAAGCCTGGAGACAAGGGAATGAACTGGGTAGGAACCAAGGACCATTAAGCTTTAATTTGTATTTCTTCAAGGTGTTTGACTTAGCAACACGTGATATTTTGGCTAAAAAGTTTGTACTATATGGAATTAAGAGAACACATATTAGATGGCTTAAGAATTAGTCATGTCACATCTCATCTTTTATGTGGTCTGCTATTGCTAGGATAGTTCAAGGCCTTTTCAAGGAAAAACACTTTTCTTCTGCTTCAGAATTCATATATAATGCTGCCAAACCCCTTAGGACCAGATTTCTGAGCAGTTAGGGGTCCCAAAGAGGAGGTTTCTGCTTACAGTGGTTGCCAAGTGGACTTTGGAAATAACACTCAGTGTTTTGTTGCGTATTTGTTGCCCAAATACCTTTGTGAAGGTGTTTTATTTTACAGACTTTCATCAGCAGTGAGCTCCTGTTTTCCCAGCTGTCTGCCAAGCTGGTGTCCTGGTGTCTGCTTTGCAGGACAGGTTTGGACTCACAGCTTCAACACAAACTGGTGCAACTTTCCTGGAATATCTGAAACTGTTCATGCCAGTCATTCAAAAAGTAAAAACCCCACACTGAAATCCAGGTGTGCTGTGCATCCTGGCAGTGCCCTGCTCTCTCTGAGGGCAGGACTCAGATGTTTCTCCTCAGACAAGATGTTTCCTTTGGAAACAATCTGGTGGGGTCTTCTGTGATCTCCAGGGGGTTGCCTAGTCAGGATGAAAGCCTGTGACAGGCTTCAGTGTGGAGCATGCACACCCCACCTCTTAGACAGAGCTAACAGGGCAGCCAAAGGCAGAGTTTTTACTTTCAAACATTTCTGCCTCAGTTCCTGGTTTATAAATGGGGCATAGTGTGAGGAAGTTTTTGGAGCACTGTGATGTAATCTGGAGCACAATCTGAATCCTCATGAGAAAATTAAGTTTTTTAACTTCCAGACAGGGCTGGGAAGTGTTTATATTGTATAGTCTGTCAGTAGGCATAGAATGGCAAAAGAGTAAAATACTGAATTGCTGCTTGTTAAATAATCAACACTGATCTCAGCCACTGAATAAGGCAAGGGTGCTAGAGGAAAATAGCAAATGTCCCTGTAATTAGAGTGTATCCTAATGTACACTCTCCCAGGGATAGAGGAAGCTCTCAAAGGCATCTTGAAGCCTGACATTTCCAAATTTTTTTCTTTTACTTTGCTCTGCTGGTCAGAGTATAGGTAAAAGGTTAGTCTAGACCTGCCTATTTGTACACACTATTAGGGTTCCAAGTGGTTCAACCTTAGTTACTGCATATAGAAGCAAGTCTGAATTCAGAATTCAGATCAGCATCAATAGAGGAGACACAATTTACATGTGCCTTGTTTGGCACATAGTCTAGAGTAGGACTATTTTCAATTCTGGTAATATTCAAGCAGTTCTTTCCTTTTTAAAATGCATGTCACTCCCTCTGACTCCAGCTACTCAATTCTTGAATGCATTCTTGTTAAAGAGAACAGATGGTTTCATTTCCACAGGATGAACTCTCAATGGTGCCTTCAAATCTGGGTGAAACCACTGTCTATTTGGCTGAATTGTAACGCAGGCCTCCGTGTCTTTGTGATGTTGTTTCAACCCTGCCTGGTTCTCTTACCCTCTCTGCCTTTCTTTAGTGCTGGCTTACCTTGCAACAAGAGACAAAAGACCAGCAACCTTCTCCAGACCCGTCTTTTGTCTCTAATATTCACTACAAGATGTAGCCAGCTAATTCCAATTCAGTATTAGTAGTTGGGGCATGAGGGGAAGTGACAGGAAATTAAAGCCAAATGTGATGAGATCAGAATTTCTCACCAGGATCAAGTATTTGGAAATGGCTGTTCT